>NW_021167094.1:265367-319381 GCF_003711515.1 Sodiomyces alkalinus F11
GAAAATCTCACTTCAAAAAGTCGACTTTGAGGTTCCGCGCTTTATCACGGACGGCCTGCTGGTCACGATAATGCTCAAAGTGTTGCCTAGGGGCGTAGGGAGGCGGGGCTTCATTTCTGTCTTCAGACACTGGATTTGCGTGGTGGAAGATCTTGGCCCAGTGACAGTCGAACTGGTGGATGTATTTGAGCAACTTGTCCACATCGCCGTTCGACCACGGCACACGTCTCTGTACGCGCTGCTCCCCGGAAACCAATTGTTCTAGGTGACGGTTGTGGCTGCGGTTTTGCTCGGAGATGGCGCGATAATCCAGGGCCTGCTCTTGCCCTTCTCGGCCTCGGTCGTCTGTGGCTTCCCTGTCGTCGATAGGGGCAGGGTGGTCGCGACGACGGACCCGCTGCCTGGCCTGGGGATGCAAGGCGGTGCTAGTCGGCGCCGCGGGTCGCGTGGACGGCATGGACGAGGGTGGGCCTATGCGAGGTCTTTTAGCGGGCGGCGGCAGGGCTCTGCGGTCGATCTCGGCCCGGCGACTTGCTTCGTCGAGACGTCTTCTATCTTGTTGAAAGTCGCCGTCGCTCTCGTCACCGTCATTCGCTTCTATCACTTCTTCTTCTTCCTCTTCTTCTTCTTCTTCGTCTTCTTCAGCGCCACGGCGTTTGCGGCTCTGGGTCGGGTGAGAACTTGTGGGAGGGCGCTCGGCGCGCTGGCTGGGTCCGTTCCGCGATGACGAGCCCGGCAACCTAGACGAGGCAATCCGATTGACCGGGATCCGGCTCAGAATTCCTCTGAAGTATGCATCACTCCCCGTGTCAGACATGCGGGAGGCTTGACTGCGGTCATCTCTTGCTTGTTGCGATGCATGGTTCCGTAAGTTCATGAGCAGTCCCACTGTGCTCTTGCTAATGCGAATGGGATTCTCGATAGACCTGCAAATAAAGTAAGAAGCCGATCACATGTGGCGAAATAGGTTTAAAGTTGGAGTGCTTACTCTTGTGGACGAATAATATCTTGGGGTGATGGTTGGGAGGCATGTCGTGAGCCTTCAGCATCACCGATAGGCATCGACGACCCTCGGGCACTTGGTGATCCTTCCAGAACGTCGACAAGGGCGGATTGTATTTTTCCAAATTGTTCAGACGCCAAGCCGATGAGTGCTGGTACCAATCCGGAGCCTCCGGTGAGAGGAAATTCACGTCTCAAAGATGAAATGAATTCGGCAACCGTCTCAAACGCATCATGTTGTAGAATTTCATTGATTCGCTGGGCAGACTTTTCTGCCACATCATCGGGGATCGGAGGTCGATAACCAGCTATCCTAGCAACGAGCCTCTCCCTCTGGGATGCAAAGGGGAGCGAGTCGTTTGAATCTAGTGTGTGGGAGAAGACGGAGTCTACCATCTGAACAACATAGTCCGGATCGTTGTCATGGTCGTCGATCGATTCCACGAGGGCCGCAATGAAGTGTTGGGTCCGGATCTCCAAGGCGACACAAACAGCTTGGTCGGTCAAGCTCCAGGGCTCGTCTTCGGCGCTTAAATCGTCCGACCACGGCAGAAAGGGGTCAGGGAAATCTCGATCCAAACGCACGAAAAGAGCAGTCGGGTCCGTCCCATCGGCAACCCGGAAGAGCTCGTCGGCAAGAATAGTCAAATTAGCTGCAGCTAAGATACCTTGAGCCTTAATATTAACATTCGGGTCGAGAGAGTTAACGATAGTACGCCAGGGGATGAAAATATCCTGGTCAGCGTACAGTCTCAGGTAGTTGGCGAAGGCTTTCCTGTGGACGTCGACGAGATCGGCCCAGATTGGCATCTCGACAGGCATAGAAAGCTGTTGAAAAAGACGTTTCGCAGCATGATTCAAGTCGTCCAAACAGAGACTGCGCATCATGTCCATGCCATGGACTTTGTCCTGAGCCAAAGGGTCATCCGGATCTGGGTCTGAGTCGGAATGCGAACGTCTCTCTGCTTCAAATAAGGCGCCAGCGGCCTCTGATAACTTGCGCGAACTGTCTGGAAGCTCTGTGAAGGTGTTAGACTGATTAGCGCAGAGACGTTGAGGCCAAAAGAGGCACCTACGCGGTTGGACGTCGTCCCCGATGTCTGTATCTCCGACTCCATCTTCGTGCATGCCCTGGCTGTTGAGCCCTTTGAAGGGTTTTGTTGTTACTTTTGTGATCGGAGACAAAGAAACTTGGATATAATTCAGAGGAACAGCCATACATACCCACATGTTCCTGGTCGTTGACTTCGTCGTTTTCCTCATCGTCGGAAATGCTGATGCTGTTGCCAACGACACTCTGAGATGTGAATTCATGATCTGACAATATTAGAATGGCAGTGAGCCAGACATACTAAGAGAGTCTGAGAGAGAGAAACGAAGTGGACTCAACTCACCGGCGTCACTGTGAACCGGCGAGACCTGACTTAAAGAGAAGCTCTGGGCTCGTTCGCCGTTGACATGAGCGGTACGACGAGCTGGTGGGCCATAGGCTGATGGCGGCAGAGACTGTCGTGACTCCGAGAATGCATAATCCGGCCGTCCCATGATTCTGGCAAAGGTCTGAAGGTTTCTCGGTGTCTGGGGTTGCGTGTAAGACGGTTGGGCGAGTCTCTCGGGCTGCTCTTGAAGAGGGCGAGATGCGACCTGAGTGGGAGGACGCCCAGGGCGTCGTCGACGCCTAGTTTCCGAGGGCGGTCCCGGACCATTTGCTGATGATCTTGTCCGAGCCATCGCAAAGAAAACCCTGTGAGCGAAGCCTTACGACCGTCTCCCTCGTCCAGTCGATTGTAAAAGATTGTGGGGTGATGATGAGATGGAAGGGGAAGAGAGGTCGCGCGCGCCGACGCGTAGTAAATGAGCTACACGCGAATTGTCAGTCTAGAATCCCAGAAGCCAAATATAAACGAGCTACCAATTCCTTGTGGTTAGTGGCATCCATGCTCAGTACCTTACTAAGGATTGTCGTTGGTAACATGCGCATGTTGTGCTTGCTCAGTGTTAGAAAGGGTTAGAGGGTTTGGTTCAGGGTTGGAGATTAATTTCCTTCATAAGGTACCTTACCTTACAAAGCTACCTACCTAGAGACATGTTGATTGATGCCACCCTCACTCACCCTTCCATTACCCATACGAAGGTACATCTAGGTACGAAGTACGAAGGAGGGAAATACAGTGTTTATAGGTATATTATACACTGTGTCTCGTACCAAAACGCCTAATAATCGGGCAAAAATGTCCGACCATCACGATACACCACTGCCGAGGTTTAGAAGGTCAGCGCGAGTAAGAAGCCAATACGACTAGCTCAGGAGAACGGGGGACCTGTAAGTACCTTAAGTAAAAAGTGAATCAAACCACATAAGATAAGTAACTAACAGCATTTCTAAGTACATATACCCATATAACACTATTGCCTCACCACCAGCATAACCATCACCACTATCGTCACAAAATACGGATTGTGTAAAAACTGGTAAAAGTTGTGGGTGCTTAAAGTACGGTGTTTCTGTCCGAAAAGGTGGCGATGGTTTCAATTCTAATGCATGTGCCTTGTGTTATGGGTGTCACTCCCCTGATCGGCATATGCCCTTCGTACACTACCGATGTACGTGTACGACCTTCTACGAAGCAAACCCGGCAGAGGTGTACTTCAAGAAACATTAAGAGAGACTCCAAAGCGAGAACTAAACACCTCACTCGGCCTCTATCATAACCCACTTAGCTTCATCTATTGTGTAGGTTCATCGCCCATGAGATGAAATAGTACTGCACTGCGGTACAAGGCCGTGAGCCATGCGCGCGGTTTGCGATTTCTCAAGCAAGCCGTGAGGTTCTCAAGGTAGGTAAGGTTTTCTCAGGTGATTAATCGTATTACCGAGTAAGCAAACAGACTACCTACCTTAGTGTAAAAGACCGTTTACCAAAAAAACAAAAAAAGACAGAAAATCGATGGCCAGTTGGTACAACGTAATCATATAGTGTCTACGGAGTACCTAAGAAATAAGCGTCGCCGATGTCCTCCCACACCCCGACAATGTTCGGATGGGTTAGGTGTTTCGTCTTGTTTAGGCGTTCCAGGCGATTAGTAAGCGATCTCTCCCCCGATACGGAGTAAACAATACCACAAGTGCCGGGCTGACAGGTACCGGGACCAGGCTGGATTGGGTCATGCAAAGACAATGCCATCTCGGACTTCCCAGTCAACTTGTCCTGGCCGGTGCACTTGGATACAGTACGAAATAATACAGAGTGATACCTGGCAGTCCTGCCTTCCTGCTTGTACGGACTACCTAAGGTACTGCTCAGCTCGGTCGCCCCTGGTCCTTCCTACCTTTAGCTTCTTGCTCATCCTTCCCTCCCCCAACCTCGCCTGTGCTTAGGTACGACATGGTTCTCGGGACTCGGAACGAAGCCTAAACCCCAACCCTCCAAATGATCAACAAAACCCGACTCGGCCACACCCACGATGTCCTTCATCGAGCCACGCCTAATCCACCTACTGAACGATTCTACCACTCCACATCTTTCCCATACAGAATTACCTTCCTTAACCGAGGGGTCCTCCGAGCCCGCCGATCGACCTTTCCCCGTCGAGCCTACGGCGAACCACTTCGAAGATCAAGCCCGAATATCGATATGTTCTGTGCCCGGAAGTCATACAGCTCATGGAGTTGGAGTCCCTCTCCTACGCCCAGGAAGCGGGGTGGAAGATGGCTTTCTCACCAAAGACACTCGCAGGGGAGATAAATCGGCTTCAGATCGGAGCCGTATTCCTTTGGAGCTTCTTCTACGCGAGCCCAGTACACAACCCTGGGCCTCCGACCAAGTGCCGCCGCATTTTGTTCCTGATAGTCAAGATGATACGGCCTCGAAGAAGCGGCATCGAACCGCCGCGACGAAGGAAGACTTACTGCATCTGCCGCAGCCCGTCAAGAAGCAGAAAGCCTCGTCACAGAGTCTCCTGCCGCCCATGCCGCCCATAATCAACGGATTGCACGAGCCGCCCCCGAACGCAGCTCTATTTCCGCCCATTGCGCCGAACGCGTTTGATGGTTCCAAGGGGGGCCATCGGTCCACTGCTATGAACTACTCGGGTCGCCATGAAGAGACACTAGCCAGGATGTTGCCTACGAACGCACCTACCGCGAAGCCTGCCGAGACGCCAACAAAAGCCGAACAAGAAAAGGGTCCCGTCAAGTCTCGGAAGAAGGCCATGAAGCCAAGAAGAAAATGGTCAGAGGCAGAAACGAAGCACTTGTTGCTCGGTGTCGACCGCCATGGCGTGGGCAAGTGGACTGATATTCTGGCAGACCCAGACTTCCAATTCAACAACCGCACCGCTGGTGATCTTAAGGATCGGTTCAGGACATGCTGTCCCAACGAGCTACGCAAAGGCCCCCGAGACGAAGAGCCCACTTCCCCGGCCGACGCTATGCCAACTGCTGTGCCAACTTCCACGGGGGAGTCCAAAAACAGGCCGAAAACCGGTCTCCTGTCGGAGAACATTCTTATCGACACAGATGCCCCTTACAACTCGGCCCCGGTTCAGTCAAGATCCGACGATGCTGAAGCGGAGCCCAAGTCGAGGAGGACCAGAGCTCACAGGAAAAATATGGAAGACTTGGCGGAGCTGGGCATCCATGGCCCTTTCAAAAAGTCGCACCGCCGTGAGAGACGGCCCTTCTCCGAGGAAGACGACAGGCTAATCCTCGAAGGGCTGTACAAATACGGCCCGGCCTGGACCAAAATCCAACGCGACCCCAATTACAGACTCGCGGGACGTCAACCGACGGATCTCCGCGACAGAGTGAGGAACAAGTATCGGGACGTGTATTTGCAGGTCGAAAAAGGCCTTCTCCACGCCAAGGACGGTATGACACTGGAACCATCGATCCGCATGGCGATCAGCAACGCCCTGCAGCCCACGAAGCTACCGGCCTTGGACCACCCTCCATCTCAACCGTGCTCGAGAGACGACTCGTCCCGTTGGCCACTGTCTGTCTTGGATAACGGCGAGAACCCGGGCACCTCACAGTACTTTGACTCATCCGAGCCTGCGCCTTCGGCATTACTGGGGAACGCGGGCGAAATGGACATTGCACGTCTTCTTCTAGATTGAGCCAGGGAGCTTCCCACATGAACCCTACTGGTTCCACCCCTCTTTCAGTTTCGAAATATCGAAATATGTTCCAGCAGGGGCAGCATGCATAATATGCCCGCTCTTCTCGTGTCGGACTGGAAGTGGAAGACTCGCCGAGAAGAAGGGGAAAAAGCCAACACAACACAACAGGCTGAGATTCAACGTTGCTCCTACTATAACTTCGGCAAACAAACCGAAGCAAGCTAGAGCTTTATCCCCTTTCGGACGCGGCACTCTTTCCATTGTAATTTTCCACCACCCTGACGCATCCACCTGGGGGGTAGTCGTTGTTCCCTTTCCCGTCATCAAGTCGGAACTGCAAGACCAAAGGATGGATGGGGGTGTTCTTTATTTCTTTTTTTATCATTATATTATCAACTGTTTGGCAGGAGTACATCAAGGACACGGGCTTCCTTGAGGGTTTGGCTTTTCTTTTTTCCTTTTTTTCCCGGACCGGAGCAAGAGTCCTCATAACCACATCTGGCGCTTGGGGTTTAGGTACGGAAGACAGGATACACGCCAGTACCTCACGGTCAAAACAGGCGAATCGAACAAAAAGAACAGGATGGGCTGTCGGCTTATAAAGGATCGGATTAATTCCAAATATGCAGGCGAGGGTTGGAAGGAGATGTGCCTGAAGCCACCTGGGGCTTAATAGAGGTAGAGCAGAAGCCCTGTCGGCTTGTTTTGAACAAGAGTCGAGATTATTATAAGAACCTGGGACGTTTAGTTCATAGGTGAAGCTCGACGCAGGTCGGCGGCATTCATCTGACAGCTGTTGTCTCGACATGCTGGGTCGGTGTGCTGTTGCTGACCGAAATGCGAAGAGGTAAGGTGAGCGAATTGGGAAGGCGCACGGACCATTCTTGACATCCAATCAAATCCCTTCTCTCGCTTGCCATTTGTGTCTAGGGCAATGACCTAGCGTCACCACAGAAATTCTTTCGGAGCCCTGGGACCACTTTTCCTTGTTACCCTTCGTCTTGACGACCTTTTTGCGAGCCTCTCACTGTCCGACCGTCAACCCTCCGACACCACCACCAAGATACCCATCCGCCAGTCTCGGGACAGACAGTCAATATGGGCAAGGGACTGTAAGTTACTATGCAACCCCAGTATTCTGCTTTTGCATGCACCTCCGTTGCGGGCACAATGGCCTTTTCTTTCCCACCGCGCGCCAGGTTTCTGCAACAATTTGCGAAGCAGCTCTGCCACGCAGAACGGGCGGGAGAAAACCGATGTGAAGCAAGATCCTAATTTCTTTACAGCAAGAAGCACCAGAAGCGCCTTAGCGCGCCGTCGCACTGGCTTCTCGACAAACTGTCGGGCACCTACGCTCCCCGCCCGTCTCCTGGTCCTCACAAGCTCCGCGACTGCTTGCCCCTGATCATCTTCCTCCGTAACCGCCTGAAGTATGCGCTCAACTACCGCGAGACTAAGGCCATTCTCGCCCAGCGCCTCATCAAGGTCGACGGCAAGGTCCGCACCGACACCACCTACCCCACCGGCTTCATGGACGTCATCACCATTGAGAAGACCGGCGAGCACTTCCGCCTCATCTACGACACCAAGGGCCGCTTCACCGTCCACCGCATCCAGGCCGAGGAGGCCGAATACAAGCTCGGCAAGGTCAAGCGCGTCCAGCTTGGCCGCGGGGGAGTCCCATTCTTGGTCACGCACGATGCAAGGACGTGAGTTTCATCATGCTTCTGTCAGACATCATTCAGCCGTTGGATCAAGCTTTGGTCGACTCGAGGGGGCAAGGATAAGGCGCGAAGAATTTCGCTTTGCCAACCACAGTCCATCAAAAAAACAAAAGCCGAAATCTTTTTTTTTTTCGCGGGCGTGGTTGTGTCGCGGTGATTTTCTACTCGGTCTTGCTGCTCTCTCTTTATACCCCACGATTCAGATTAGAGCTTCATTTAGCGGCTGTATGTGTTTCCCCCTTCCCCTTCTGTTTGCTGACAAGGGACCGTTTGTACACAGCATCCGCTACCCCGACCCTCTGATCAGGGTCAACGACACTGTCAAGATTGAGCTCGCCACCGGCAAGATCACCGACTTCATCAAGTTCGACACTGGCGCCATCGTCATGGTCACTGGTGGTCGTAACATGGGCCGTGTTGGTGTTATCACCAACCGTGAGCGCCACGATGGTGGCTTCAACATTGTCCACATCAAGGATGCCATTGACAACACCTTCGCTACTCGTGAGAGCAACGTCTTCGTCATTGGCTCGGAGAAGCCCTGGATCTCCCTGCCCAAGGGCAAGGGTGTCAAGCTCACCATTGCTGAGGAGCGTGACCGCCGCCGTGCTCACGGTATTGCTGGCCAGTAAGCGTCTTTTTATGTCCAGGACGAGGTCGGTAAATGGATAATGGGATTGGGAACACATGGGTGAATCCAAAAAAAGAGGGTTGATTGCAAAGCATGAATCATCGGAGTCTAGGTCTGATATTTTACGTTTCCGGCTGTGATGACTCTCCCGGAACAGGTAGCTAGCTGTTCTTTTTACGGCAAATACCATGCCATTGAAGATCACCCTGAGATTCCTTTTCCATTCACAAACTCGTATGCTCTTTCGTTTCCGAGTGAGGTGCGAGGACATGGAACAGCAGCCCATGCCATGCAAAGAGCTTCCAGGCCCTGCTACGGGTTGTTGGCTCCGCCAAAACCGGTTCTCGGAGGATGCCACCAAAATGGGCCGCAGCACTGTGTTTCCAAGGCTACGAAACATGGCGCAATGATGCAGAACGACGCTCATAAATTTGGGGCATTGGTCAATCAGGCTCTCAGCCAGGGCCGTGGCAAGATGCAAAGCTCCTACGCCTGGTCCATTGGTCCATGGAACTTGTACCAATTCCATAGCTGTGGCTATAGATGGGTGCTGGGAGGACGGGAGAACAGGCCCAGCCCCGCGTCAGCTTTTACGTACTTGAAATGCGCCTTCGAAAAAGCAAAGACTTCTAATATATTCCTAGGCTGCTGGATGTCTCTCAGTCAAGCATTGGCTCTGGTAGCAGGGGCCCGGAAGAAGGCAGAGCGCGTGCCGCTATTATTTGAGGCCCGCACTCCTCGTCCATGCAGCCTCCATGTTCGGGGGTTGACGAGGGTAATTTTATTTTCAAATTGGTCAGATGGACGAATGAACGATGTAGAAGGTAGTTCCCGGCTTATTCTTGGTCGCCTCCTCCTTGGCTCTCTCTCGGGCTTTTTGTATGTAGGTAGTCAATGCAACCCCTGCAAGCAAGTGTCATGCCGTTTCTTTCACAGACCCCCAACTTCGGGTCTCTCTCTCCCCCCCCCCCATGCGCCTCAAGGCACACCGCCAGCCTGCAACTACTGCCTACCATAGTAGCTTGTGTCTTCTATTTTCACCGCCGAGTCCATCGTGCAATCATTTCCTGGCCAGTGAAGTGCATACGACGACCTGGTGCAGGGTCATATTTCTACCCGGCATATGGGGTACACATACTTCATAGACCGGGCGGGCTTCTAGTCGCGTGTCACCGCCAGGTTCCTGACCTCCGACCCCGTCAAGGAAACCAGGGAGCGGGGATGCGGGGATGCGGAGGTGAAGGGAGGCAGCTGGTTGCTCCAACGAAGTTCGGGGCCCGGGCTGTAAATGTTCCTATACTCCCGTAATTTGTTACCCCATTTAAGGTAGGTTCCTTTGATGTGTTCCTTGCAGTAATTAACGCGGAGCTTCGGGACCTCGAGTTGTATCCGAGGTGTGGAGATCAACTCCTTATTCCCCGACCAGCCTCTCTTTGTCCCGGGCCAGCAAAGCCCCGAACCCACGGAAATGTTAAGTTTACGCTAGAATAGCTCCCATATGTGACCCCCACGTATCCTTCACCGGCGGTACGGAGTAAGAATTACCTAAGGTAGTGTACCGTATCTGTACTGAAAGCTCACCTTTAATCTCAGCTTACGGGTTCTTTTAACACTACCTGCTTGGTATGTAAGTGGAAATAGGAGTATGTCATGATCGAAGAATTGGGAATGTACTTCGTACGAAAACACCTACCTAACGAAGTCCTGATCCTGCAGGTGGGTTGGATGATCGCTGTCTTGGTCCCACCACCCCGCAATATATGCGCTGCGTGCATGCATCTGTTTCCAGAAGGGGAAACTGGCATCAATAAGCCCCCGATATTGGTGTGGTTGGATTCCAAGCCAAGGGCTACTTAGCATACGTAGTTGGTAATAGATTTGGAATTGTTATGGGAGAGCATCCGCATACACTGTACTGAGTACATGTCTCGGGGGGTCACGCGGGCTTTTTTTTCTTCCTTTCCTTTTTTTTTTTCTTTCTCTCCGGGTAGCCTCGTCCCACGTTTTAGAGGTACCGGTTGTAGGCCGGGAGTCCCAAACGGGGAACGAGCTCTCCTGTTAGACTCCCTCTGGCTCGTCTCGCCGCCCAAGGGATAAAACTGGTCTGGTTTCGACACGCGATAATAAACAAACAGCAGCCGACCGTCGGTTACCGAGCCGCACTCGGATCGGACCTTCGCCGAAGAATGGTTCGTCATCGTCGGCTTTTTATGCATGTTCACCCCCACTCTTTCCTCCACCAAGTAATCACCCCCACAAATCTTCGAGGACCAAAACCGACACTCGTCAATCCGTCGTCCAGGACCCATGACCATTGAACCCCCCATATCTTGGGCCTGTGACCTCAAAATAGCAGCAGCAGAAGTCCTACCTTCGAGGCCGCCAGGTGGAGAAAGCCGCGAGGATTGGGGAGGCAGCGAGTGGTGGTTCGTCGGCTTTGATGTCGGGTTTCTCACCGTTTAAAACCACCACTTCGCCGTTGCCGGCCCTTAGCCTATCTTTCCCTCCGGTAGGTAGCTCCCCAAGACGAAGAAAGGGACTAAGTTTGGTGAAACGGCATCCCTAGGAGTTTATTTGACCGACACTCACCGCCCACCGCCCATCGCCCTCTGTCGCCACTCCTGGAGACGAAACGTCCTCTCACTCCTCCCTAAAATATCTTACTGTACGAAAGTTGTCAAAACCGGTACTCCGTACTCCCGACTTTGCTGCGATCATCAAAGACAAAAAGAAATGTGCAATGAGCCGGTCGTCAGTTGTCTTCCATCTTGAATGATAGGCATCGAAATGTACCGCGCAACATCCTGCAGGTCGGCCACCAGTGTCGCGAGACCCCTGCTCTGGGGTCGTGCCAGGCATTGTGTTCGGCATGGTACCAGCACTCGCCCGTGGGTGAACGACGTTCCTCTTGCGGGCGCCGCCCGCACCTCCCCGCGTTTCTTCATTAGCAGCTCGCCGGCTCGAAGCGCCGAACCGTTGCACAGTGGTGGCGCCAGCAGCAGAAGTAGCGGCGGTCATTCTCATTCTGGGTCTGGCTCTGGGTCTGGCTCTGGGTCTGGCTCTCGGCTCTGGACCACAAGATCGGTCTTCGCCGTGGCCGCTACCACGGCTACGTTGGGATGGGCTCTTGCGGACTTGAACCGGGGGGGAGGTACTAGCGGGATCTCCTTCTTGCCGAGTCGTTTTACCCAGTCCGGGGGCAGAATGGGCCATCCACGGTATGCAACCGTGTCTGAAATGGAACTGGTATGTCCGATATCTCAAACGAACCTTTTATCTTGTTTCCTTCGTGTCGGAGGGAAATCTCAAAGCATAGAGACCTCGGTCGGGACTAAAGCCACCTTTTTCTTCTTCTTGTACAGGCCCTTAAAGAGATGCGCGGCGCCCTGGGCGATGACGATCTCATATCTACAGACCCGGAGGATTTGCTCGCGCATGGATACTCGGAATGGTCGTCGACGAACCCGGATGGGCTCCCGGTGGCTGTTGCGTATCCCCGGTCGACGGAGGATGTGTCGACAATCGCGCGTATCTGTTACAAGTACAGCATCCCCATCATCCCTTACTCTGGCGGTTCGAGTCTAGAGGGGCACTTCTCCGCCCCACACGGCGGTGTCAGCGTCGACTTTGCTTATATGGACAAGATCGTCCAGTTCAACAAGGACGATATGGATATCGTTGTCCAGCCCAGCATAGGTTGGCAGGACCTCAACGAGCAGCTTGCTAAGATGAACAGTGGACTCTTCTTGCCCATTGATCCTGGTTGGTCATTGCTTTACTTTTTGCCCTCACCATACCTTTACGGCGTAGGACTAAAGAACTAACCTGAACACATCTATGTTGTAGGCCCCAGTGCCAAAATTGGCGGTATGGTTGGTACGAATTGCTCGGGGACCAACGCAGTAAAGTACGGCACAATGAAGGACTGGGTCGTCAACCTGACGGTGGTCCTGGCAGATGGCACCGTCATCAAGACTCGACGGAGGCCCAGGAAGTCATCGGCAGGGTACAACCTGAATAGTCTGTTTGTCGGGTCCGAGGGCACGCTGGGTTTGGTGACTGAGGGTGAGTCATTTGCATTTGTATTGGTGTATCCAATCTTTTATACACATGCATTTGCTAATGTGTTTTTTTCATTTTTGTTTCTTTCTGCTCCTAGCTACCCTCAAACTGGCCGTTGTCCCCGAAGACTTCTCGGTAGCGGTCGTGACCTTCCCCACCATCCGGGACGCCGCGTCGGCAGCGGCGCGGGTGATGCAGAAAGGCATCCCCGTGGCGGCGATGGAGATCATGGACGAGGTGCAGATGAAGGTGGTCAACATGGGGGGTGCGACGGCCCCGCGGGTCTGGAAGGAGATGCCGACGCTGTTCTTCAAGTTCTCGGGCACCAAGGGCGCGGTCCGCGAGCATATCAAGCTGGTCCAGGAAATCACGCGGTCCCATAAGGGAGGGAACTTTGAGTTTGCTAAAGACGAGCGCGAACAGAAGCTGCTCTGGTCGGCGCGTAAGGAGTCCCTGTGGTCGATGCTTGCGCTGCGGAAGGAAGGGGAAGAGGTTTGTGAGTAGTCGACTCTTTTGCTTTTTTTCTTTTCTTTTCTTTTTTTCTTTCTTTTTCTCCAGAATGATTATTAACAGCTATTGCTTCTAGGGAGCACAGATGTGGCGGTGCCATTCAGCCGTCTCGTGGAGCTCATTGAGGTGAGCAAGAAGGAGATGGACGACCTGGGCTTGCTCGCCAGCATTTTGGGCCACATCGGCGACGGAAACTTCCACGAGAGCATCATCTACAACCGCCAAGACCCGGCGGAACGGGAAAAGGTGGAACAGTGTGTCAAGAACATGGTCCGACGCGCGTTGGACATGGATGGTACTTGCACCGGCGAGCATGGCATCGGGTGGGGGAAGAAGGAGTCGCTGCTCCTGGAAGTTGGGCCGGATACCCTGGGGGTCATGAAAGCGATTAAGCGGGCGTTGGATCCCAAGTGGATTATGAATCCGGGGAAGATTATGGATCTGCCTTGATGCCTTGAGGGAAAGTTCCTCGAGCGCCGTCCGAGGCTCGACTTGGACGGGTTTTCTGCTCCGTATAGGGCGGATGTTGATTAGTAATCACTTTACCCCTGACGGTGGCAAACGAGCAGTGAGGGTGAGGGTGAGGGTGAGGGTGAGGGTGAGCAGTGAAGGTTTGACGAAGGGTTCAGTCATGTTCGGTGCCATGATAACCCCAACCCTTTGTTGGGATGATACCGCTATGAGGCGAAAGCTGCAATGGCCCATGGGAACGGAAAGAAGCATTATGCCATCCACGGCAAAGAAAAGGGGCAAGCTCCATCTTTGACCACGGGGGTGGCCAATATGCAAAGCAGCAAGCAAACAGGCAAGAAAGCAAGCAAGCTTCTAGTATATAGCACATAGCACATAGCAATGGCATATACATTTGCGTGTTCTTTTAAGAAAACTCTGCTGTTGCATGTTGTCTAGGTAGATTGTCTAGGATCCTTTAGGGCATCTTACCCAAGGATGGCCCCCTGATCCCCAACTCTACTCATGGGTCGTCTCCTACACGATTAGAATATCTTGTCTTATTCGTGCTACTTTTCAACTGACCGTACTCGAAAGCTATAGTGCTATGCTTGTTAAGGTTATCAGTACTTCTTGTTTGTCACGACTCGTTTTCTGCTCTGCCTCTGTAGATGAAGCGTGATCTACTCCAGACTGAAAGGCTTGGATCCCCGTGATGCCCATTATTAGCAACCCGAGCCGTCAGTATTGGCTTTGATATAGGTACTTTCTAGACCAGGTAGGGTCGCTCTTTCTATAACGCACCAGGCAGGTAGTAGTCACTTTGGCTGGAGTACATAATGTTTCACATCTACAGGTCGTTCTTGCCTCCAAGTTCCTGTATATACAGTACCCATTAGGGAGAGAGAGCAAGAGCCACCTAAGTGAAGTACCTGTACCTACCTTAGGTAGTTACCTTAGCCTCCAGCTTCAGGTCTTCGACGTAACTTCTTAGGCTCTTGTTTCTTCTGTTTTCTTGTTCTTTGTCCTTTCTCTTGCGTCTTGTTCGACCTTCCGCATCCCTATACCTATGCCTATCCCATCCCTAACTTCTCTTCCAGACTCTCTGCTCTTCTTCTTTTCTCCCAATGGTCCGTATATTGCTCAACCCGCCACGTCCAACCCTACTATCTCAATCTCATCTACTCGTCTCAAGTCTCCGCGGCCTACATAATGGGGGACTGGCAAGCGTGGCCGTTCGTCGCCGTCCGACTGCGATACATACCTGAAGGCGTGACAACCCGGGACATCCACGCTGCCTTTGCCCAATATGGAGAAATCGTCTATATCGAGCAGTTCGAAGACCAGCGCGGCGTCCTCAACGGTGAGGGACGTATCTCCTTCGAGCCCCCACCTATGACTCCTTTCTGGAGGCTCAATACTTACACTATAAGCTACGACTCCGATGGCAGCCGAACATGTAAAATCCGTCTCGAACTTGGGCCTCCTCCAAAGTTTACCGGAAAGACCCGTAGTAAGATCAACCCGAGAGTCTTCTACCCCCACAAGATGACTTTCAATGCTCGTTCTCTCGACTTTGGTGTCACCTCGACCGGCTCGGATATCATGATCAAGGCTTCCATACGGTCTTCGCCATCCTCAACAAGTATTCAGCGGGTCCGCCTGGAGACCGATTTTCGTCGCAAGACCTTGACCGTATACTTCCCTCACGCCATCTCGCTCAACCCCCAAGAAAGGGGCGAAAGGGTCCGCCAATATAAAGCCGTTATAGATGCTTCCCAGATCAAGCAGCTGGCCGTGACTACCTTACGTCCGTCGGGAACATGCTCTGGTAATTCCGTGCTCCTCACCATCCCCCTCCGACACCCTCCCTTCTACCACCTCAAGAGCAATGACGTTGCTCCGAGCCTTGATGCCGATAGGCGTGTGTGGTCTTCCAATGACCAGTGGCATCGCATTACCCACATCATGCAGGACCTGCTTCTGCCCCAGGACTACACCGTCGGCTTGGCCAACGCATGGTCGGATCCCGCCTTTATCGACATTGGCCGCTGGACCACTCTCCGTCTTGACCTCGATTGTGACTCGACCGTCATAGCGCAGTTCCTATGTGCCCTAAATGACCTGAACATAGACATTCGCAAGGACGATAAACCTGTCGAGCTTCGGGATGGCCCGGTTCTTCTGCCCCCTGAGAATCATCCCGTCCGACACCACGACAGATATCCTCCTCCCCATGACCCCTACAAATCTACCAGCGCCTTGCATGCTCTTCGCCATCTTGCGGGCGACAACGGCGGTGCCGGCACCAATACCAGTGGTGATGGTGGCGGCAATTTTGTCGACTTGATTATCCCTTACTTGCCTTTCAACGTCCAGTATCAGCTCGAGGTCTGCATTTCGCGTCATATTCTCTGCGAATACGAGCTGTCGCACCAGTTCTTTGCCAAGTTGCGAGCTCTGAACCCCCAGCGCGCTCAGTTTGCTCTAGAGTACATGGCCGACCGGGGAGAGCGAGTTTGTGACCCCTTGGCCGTCCTGGACGACACCCAGTCCCGACTCTACTACCCGAGTCCCGTCTTACCCAATTATTGCACCGTCATGCGCAAAGCCACCGTCACCCCGACCACCATCTACTTTAGCACGCCCGCCGTCGAGTGCACCAACCGTGTGACCCGGAAATGGCACTCTCACATCGATCGCTTCCTCCGCGTGCAGTTCACAGACGAGCTCTTCCGCGGAAAAATCAAAACCAATGCCACCATGGACATTGACCTGTTCATCTTCAAACGCGTCTATCTGACTCTGCTGAACGGCATCCGTATCGGCGATCGCCATTATAAGTTCCTCGCCTTTGGAAATTCCCAGATCAGGGAATGCGGTGCCTACTTTTTCTGCGAGACGGACCAGTTGACCTGCGAGGCCATGCGCGGCTGGATGGGCGACTTTGACCATATCCGCGTCGTCGCCAAGTTCGCCGCCCGACTGGGCCAATGCTTCTCAACTACTCGCGAGGTCCGCAGCATCCGGGCACCCGTGATCAAGCTCATAGACGACATTGAGCGGGACGGCTTCTGCTTCACCGACGGTGTTGGCAAGATATCCCCTCTTCTGGCCCGCATTGTCGCCGAAGACATGAGCCACGAGATGGCTGGGGATGAACCGCCATCGGCCGTCCAGTTTCGAATGGGTGGCTGTAAGGGAGTCTTGGCCGTATGGCCCGAGGCGAAGGGTTTGGAGGTCCACGTCCGCCGATCGCAGGAGAAGTTCAAGGCCCAATTCAACGGCCTCGAGATCATCCGCTGCGCACGCTATGCTACCGCCACCCTGAACCGTCAGACCATCACCATTCTGACCTGCCTCGGCGTTCCTGAACAAAACTTTCTCGACATGGTCCGTCATCAGGTCGCCGAATATGCCTCTTCCATGCAGGATCAATATGCCGCCGTTGGCCTCCTCGAGCGCCACATTGACGAGAACCAAATCGCCCTCTTGCTCAAGGAGCTCATCAACTATGGCTTCATGGACCCTCAGGTTCAGGAGCCCGTCGTCCTCACTTTTCTACAGCTCTGGAGGGCCTGGTCAATGAAGAATCTTCGAGAAAAAGCTCGCGTCGTCGTAGACCAAAGCGCTTTTGTGCTGGGTTGCGTCGACGAGACGGGCACGCTCCGAGGTCATTCGGTCGCCACCGAGAGCCGAAGCGACTCCAAAAGCCACGACGACCTTCCCCAAATATTCCTCCAGATTCCCGACCGGCAAGCCAGCAGCGGATTTAAGGTTGTCGAAGGCGTCTGTATTGTAGGCCGGAATCCTTCGCTCCATCCTGGCGACATTCGTGTTGTGCAAGCCGTCGACTGTCCCGTGCTACACCACCTGAAGAACGTGGTCGTCTTCCCAAGCACGGGAGACAAGGACGTTCCGAGCATGTTATCGGGCGGTGACCTTGATGGTGACGACTTTTTCGTCATTTGGGATCCCAAACTGATCCCGCCCGAGTGGAATTACCCCCCCATGGACCATCGTGCTCCCCAGCCCGAGACCCTCCAGCGCCCCGTCTCGGCCTCTGATCTGATCAAATTCTTCGTCAAGTACATCCGGAACGACTGTCTTCCCTTGATTGCCCTTTCTCACCTCGCCAATGCCGACAATCTCCAGGGAGGTGCCAAGAATCCCAAATGTGAGTTCTCTCGAACCCCCCTTTTCACCTTTTTTTTTCCGCTTTTTTTCCTCCCTTTTTCTTTCACTCTTCCCGACACCAGTCAAGGACGCGCGCATCATGACTTTCAACGCCATGTAACTTACACGTCTCGACAAGGTCTGGAACTTGCCGCCCTTCATTCAAAGGCCGTTGACTATGTAAAGACGGGGGATCCGGCTCACCTGAGAAGGGACCTGCGGGCGAGGAAATGGCCGCATTTCATGTCATCAAACGATAAAAAGTCGAATACCTACCACTCGGCCACGGTCCTGGGACAAATTTACGATGCGACCAGCGAAATCTCCTTTAAACCTCTGTACGAGAACGAGTTTGATAAACGGATTCTGGCCCACTCCCCCGCTGACGACGGCCTCCTCCGGAAGGCTCGGGCTCTCAAGTCACGGTACGACGATGCCATGCGCCGCCTCATGGCCCAGAGGGAGGTGGCCACTGAGTTCGAAATTTTCACTGCCTTCCCCCTGTCGAAGCCAACTGTCGGAAGCGCGTACAAGTTCTCTGAGGATATCGGCCGCGAAGCTGGCCTCCTCAAGCAAGCGTTTCGTGACGAGGTATACAAGGAGATGGGAGGACGACACTTCGACATCATCGCTCCTATGGTAGCTGCAATGTACAAAGTGACTGCAGAGGAAGCCAAGATTGTGCTACAAGAACACCGTCGAAACCGAAAGGTGGGTGCTGAGGGCTCCAAGGACCCTAATCCCAAGTCCATGCCTATTATTACGTTTCCTTGGATCTTTCACTGGGTTCTCGGTCGGCTCGCCACGGGCATGGTCCGAAGCCGCGACGTGGTCACCGAAAAGGTCTATGGCGTCAAGGCTCAGGAGAAACCGACCCCGGCCGAGCGAGGTCAAGACGATCAAGCCGCTGCCACAGCTTTGGCCTCCCCCAAAACCTCGTCTGCAGATGAATCCCAGGACGGAGAGGAGAAGTTGGACGAAGCCATCGCTGCCCGTCTGCCTGACGGACAAATCGTGCATCGTGGCGAGGTTCTCAACTTATTCAATGACGATCAAGAGGATTCCAACAGCAGCTATGACGAGGACCAGAGCCATAGTGGCGACCCTACCTCGTCATGCACTGCTACGGCCATTGATTCGGATGAGGCGGCGCTATCGTGTCAAGACCAGCAGGAAGTTCTCCGGGGAGGTGAAAACGGCGAGAAGAGAAAGGAGGTTGGCAACGATGAAGACCCATTCGCCGCAGTCTTTTCCCTGGCCAGATCAAGCCTTTTGACTTGGGCGACCCAAAAAACCGAGACTCCCACGACCGAAAAGACCAAGGACGATGTCCCACAGCCGGAAGAGCTTCCGACAGAACTCCGGACCAAGGGTATGGAGGTCGTAGTTGATGCAGTTCCTAACCCCGAATCCGACGAGGACGTCGATGAGAGCCACGAGGAAGAAACCCTCATGGATCGATTTGGGAAGACGTTCAACTTTGGAAACGCAGGCTAATGGCCATTTGGATTTTCGGTCTATTTAATCTGCCAGAGATCTATCTAGCTAGCCTAGAAGCTTCGTCTCTTGGGAGGGATGGGCCAAAGGGGAGGGAGGGAGTTTGTTTCTTGCTACGGGTTTCATCCGATTCATCCAGATTATGCAGCATCAATGTCTTTAGGAGGATGTGCTTTCCCCCATAGCTGACGTTCTCCTCTTGGGCGGGTTTCTTCGCAGCTTGCCTCTCCGTTTCCTGGGTTGATCCGCCTCGCGTTTGCAGGGACATGGCGTTAAGGAGTTACTACTCGTATTTCTCTGCCGAGATGGAGAAGGGGAGACAAATAAAGATAAAATAAACCAGAAAGACAAAAAGCAACTGAGTCCCATTGTCTCTAACCCCCCCCTAACTCCTATTTTCGAACGCAGAGATCTGTTCGTAGAACCCACTTTTCGCCTGCAGTCACCTCGCGGCCTTCGTGCTGTAGTACGCAAGGTACCCGTCTTCGTCAGTCTCAAAAAGCGTTCCAGGTCTCGTAGTAGAAGAGCGTAGAATACTGAGGGAAAGGGGCAATGGGGGAGGAGAGAAAAAAAGCTTTTTTTTTTCGGCCCCCCCCCCCCCCTTCTTTTCTTTTGTTTCTCTCCGAGTCTCTCCACTAGAGGACTGCAGAAGCCAAGGTCGTATGAGATTCTTATGCCATTGTGCTATGCGCACTGTAGTCCTTGGCTAGTTTTGCCGTCTTTTCTTTTGCTTGATTCATGATTTCCTTGAACGTTGGAGGTCGGGGCCCCCCCTCTAGTTCTTTTGGAAGAAGGGGTTCGTAATATGAAGGTTGTTTTCCCATGGAGACAGCGTGATAGAGGATAAAGGGAGTTTTTGGAAGAGTATTGGATCACAGGAGAGAATGAGGGATCTGAGATGGAGGGAAGGAAGAGAGAAGCATGAAGACCAGGGTGCCAGTGGCGGGGGAGAAGCACTGTGACGTGAGGGTGCAGGTGTATGTAGGTGGCTGGGGAGAGGAGCGGCATATAGGTCGATCAGTCGGTCCATTCGGCTCGGCAAAGATGGTGAAAGGAAAGCGCGCAGTAGGTAAGGGGTGGGTTGGTTGCCGGTAAAGGCCGACAGGAGGTAGGCTGCAGGCAGAGTACATAGGTCCGCCGGATGTGATGCGAAAATCTTCCCCTCCCCCCATTTTGCTTTCTCAAGCCGCCGCTGGTAGGCTGTGGCCTCGGTGGCGTTTCTTCGTATGATAAGGTTTTTCGTACCTTGCGTCGAAGGTCTCAGGAGTTGAAAAGTGAGAGTGATGGCCAGAGGCAAGAAACAAAGGCGTGGAGAGTGATGTAAGACAGCCCAGGGATGTACGATGCGGCGAGGCGAGGAGCATTCGATGACAGGGTCCCCACTCGTGTATGCAGCATCGTGAACGGGATGGCGTGTGGTTTATAAGTGACATGAAGAGGGGTAGAGAAAGAGAGAAAGGGGGGGCGTGGTGGCGTGCTTGCGCCAAGTTCTCGGTGGAATTCGGTATGTGTATAAGATGGGGGAATGGGGCCAGCGATACGGGACTTCGTAAGCAGCGCCAAGCTGTGCTTCATGGTTCAGGGCCGCAGTTGAGGTCTAGGATAAGACTACCTTAATCACCCTCGAGGTATAAGGGGTCGAAGACGCAACACAATCGCAGGAGCCAGATATCAGGGGCAAAAGATGCTCATGAGACAGCGGAACGAGCCGGCATTGTAACGGTCTTGGTGGTCGAAGGATGGAGAAAGAAAACAGAAGAAACAAACTTATAGGAATAGAAAGAAAAAAAAACAAGGGGGGGCGTGTGGGTGAGGAACCCAGACGATAGGTCGAGAGACTGAAAGATACTCGAATGATCAAAATACTAAAAGAATAGATATCAAAATACTCACGAGCATGCAGTCATCACCGTGCTTGTGCAAGAGGAGGAGTCCGGTCTGGGGTGGGACGGCAATCTCTTCGGACGAGCGACGGCGGTCGTTGGGAAAGAAGACGGTCTGTCCGCCGGAGCACCCGGCGTCGTCTCCGTCGGCGCTGGTTGTGAGGTAAAGGAGAAGAGTCCAGGTCGTTTTGCAAGGAACCGGTGGATGGGCGGGATCGGTAGTGAGCAAGACATTGTTGGAATCGTCGTCTAAGGTTCGCTTGTGTTAACTTCTTTTGCTCTTTTCCCACTCAACATCCTCAGTTTTCATGTTAAGGGGTCGGCACTGCAGGCACTCGGGTCAAACAGTCCGGCCACTGTGTCGGTGGCAGCTTTGTCCGTCAAACTTGGGAATATCTCCAAAGATCCTTGCCCAGCTGAATGATCTGAACATGTTCATGCATTTCAACCAACACATAAAGAGGACAGGGAAGGCAAGGAGGACCTTGGAGGGGGGAGAGAGATGATCACAGACACCAGCGACAAGGCGTTGGAATCAAGCCTCTGGACGTGAACAGGGACTGGACCGGCAGAACCGTGTCTCTGGGAACGCTGCATTATCGGTTATGGGATGCATCGTGGTGTGAGAGAGGCAAGGGTAGGAGGGGGGAGGGAGGATGCTGTGTAATACAGATCGCAAGCCCATCAGATCTCAGATACATATATGCTATCGCCTGCTCCAAGAGAGGGAAAACAAAGAGATACGAAGACGAAGAGCCCACTAAGGCCATGACGACGTCATCTACCCTGCTTGATCCGGCAAGTTCGCAGCCATTTAGCGAGCCCCCATGGACCATCGTTGCGTAGGTCATATGCAAAGATGCTGGAGTGTCGAGATACAGGACGCCGCGGGCCTAAAGGTGGAAACCCGAACTGCATGAGAACATGTTCCCTCGCCTCAACTAGGCAGGAGAAGAGGGATAGAAAGCAACTGGGAACAGGGATAACAGCGACAACGGCGACCAACAGCGACAAGTTGGGCGACATGGTGTCCATTTGGGAGATGGCCATTCCTCCTTGGACCGTCCTGGCGAAACTTTGCGTCTTTAGGAGTCCCCCCTCCTCGCTCCCCTGGCCCCCTCGCCCACTACCACGATCCCAATTTGGAATGCAAGGGATGGAATGGACGCAGCTTAATGATAAAGGACTTCTCTCCGTCTTGCGTCTTTTCAGGCGAAATACAGTGAAGATCCTTGCATGAAGAAGAAAGAGATGTTGGTCAAATACTTACAGTGAGCATCGAAGTACTGGCCTTTCAGATACCGGTAGACACGGATATTGGGACTCAAGCCGACGAGCTCGCCACCCCTAAGTAAACAAAATACTAGGTCAGCAGAATACGCGCAGATTCTCATCAGTTCTCAAATGGGCTGAAAATCCAAAAGGGCCGGATGGGCTCGCTGTACTCCTTCTGCAGGTACTTCACTTCGTACACCTGTCTGTCGCATGTCTTGGCCACTAGGAACTCCCTCGCCCTGAAATAGGCCAAACAGGCGACAGACGGGCGGGTGCTGATACAGTGGTGTGAGAAATGGAGAGAAGAAGGGGGGCACCATTGAACCCCATCCCCTTTGGGTAGGAGAGAAGCCCGAAAAAGAACGAGTGAAAGGACAGAATGGGTGTAGGTGTGCAAGACAAGGATAGGATAGGAACTAGAACAGGACAGGGCAGGGCAGGACAGGACAGGACAGGACAGGACAGGACAGGACAGGACAGGACAGGACAGGAGGAGCAGGGCGCAGGCGAAGGCGATGGACAGGGCAAAGACGCAGGTGCAGATGCAGATGCGATGCGGGCTTACCAGAGGTCGCGCACATCGCCCTGCTGCAAGGCGTCCAAAAGTCCAGTCTCCAGCCAGAGTCTTCGAGCAAATACGGGGTCCTCAACCTGGTAGCGATCGTTGACGCGGACAGCCTCTCCCCGCTTGGGACGCCCCGGCGTGGTGACCAAAGGTAAGCCCTTGAGGAAGGAGACGTATGAGCTGCACAGGGATTTGGGCCAGAAGTTGTGGATTAGGACAACCCGATCTGGACAGGACTCGAGAGGCAGGGGTGTCAAATCGGTGACGGGCAGGGGTGGTTTGAACCGGGGCCAGCGAGGAGGAGGAGGAGGGGCGTTCTGGGCAACAGCAGTCTGAAGCAATGATGTTGGTGCTGCTGGAGAGGGCACAGCTGTTTTGTTGCCCTGTTGGCCCTTGGGCTTCCCGGTTGATGTCTTGGATTTGCCCATGGTGTGTGCGTGTGTCTGTGTGTGGGTGTCTGAGTCTGCCCCCTCACCACCACCCCGCGCGCCTAGGGCCGGAGAGTGCCGAGCAAACGGAGGACGGATGAGTATCGGGTAGGATCTTACGGGATTGCTTGTGCCGCGGTTGTGGCCCGGGGAAGTGACCGAAGCGTCCCGGACGACGAGAAAGTTAGGTGCAAGACGAGAGGTTACCTGACATTCAGGGGGTCAAGACTCAAAAGACGATTGGGGCTGCAGGATCTCTGTTGAGTTCGCCGGTGTTGGGTCCACTCCGTCCTGATCGGCGCCTTTTTTCTTCTTCTTTTTTTCCTTTCCTTTCTTCTGGGGGAAGATGGACGACGCGCACGATAGTCAGAGTCGCGGGTTGGCCGAGTCTCCTACGACCGTTCCTCTCTCTTCGTCTCTTGGGTAGGCGTCGGCAATATATGCCTCTCAGCGACCCTTTCCCCCTCCCGGAACAGGGTCTGATTTGACACCCGATGTGAATACGGCGCAGCGGACATGGGTAGATGCCACACTGGGATGCAGCACCAAATGAATGGTTTGGCTACCTGAGTGAACTTGTCGTCGCTGAATGAATGACTGGCTCCGCGTTGAGCTGGTGGGGAAGAGATGGTTTACTCGACTCTGGGCTAGTTTTATCGGTCATTAATCAAGCGTTCAATAGTGGCAGGTTTCCATCAAGGACGACAGGACAGGGTGTGACTCGTGAGGGCATTCAGTATGAGATGAACTGGACGTCTGGGGGTCGGGGGAGAGGATTCTGCGGAGAATCCCTTCGTTCTAACCGGATAACGTACGTTTATTTGCATAATTGGTTGGCTTATGGCTTATGGCTATCTGCACATATTCATAACCCATCGGATACTTGCATTCAGTATCCTGTATTCTACATCGGGGCGAACAAAACAGGGAATGATCGACGTCCAGCATTAGCTCAAAGACATCGTACGTTGTAGGTTGGGGTGAGAAGCAACTGAGACAAGACCCCAGTCCAGGCTGTATCTTTCCCCGCTTCCTCCAAGATAAATAAAAGGCGTATCCCTTTTCTCTCCTCTCTCTCTCTCTCTCTCTTCCGTCTGGGATGGGACCAACGTTACGCGTACATACAATGTACCTAGTCTCATAGAAACTCGAATCATTCCACTGTATTCCCTTCCCGTGATGGAACGTCAGGAACTCGAGGGAAGTTCAGATGAACGTGGATGAGATGGATGGCGCGGCTGTCGACCAGTGATACGATTCCGATTACCGAGCCCTTGAGCCGGGGGCCTTGGGCCTCGGCTCTGTGTCGAACGAAGTACGGCGTACGGAGTATTACTGTACGTACAACTACTTCGTAAGCTACCGGGCTAATGGGCCTCCGAAGGCCGGAAACCAAATCCGTACGTTCTTCTAGATGTCGATCTTAGTATCCTACGTATTAGCACCTGCAAAGTTTGGGATGGCCATTCTTGGTTTTCTGCGCGAAGTTGCCAGTACGAGAAGTTGGAAGTTGTCACATTACCTATCAAGTATGAAATCTTACGCAGCTTACGGAGTACCGTAAAAACTCAACCAATACAACCAACAACTATAACCCTTTTTGGAATAGCGCGGCGCCCTATAATAGCCCAATATCTGTCGAACAGACCACAGTCTTTTCGGTTACGTAATTGGCCGGATTGCCAAGAGTATAATCCGGGTGGACGCTTGCAGAATCTGCACCATATAAAATACGGTGGCAGCGTTTCCCTGACGGTCTGAGACAGTTACAATTGTACACAATTGCCTCAATCAATTTTGACCGATCTTGTGACGATTTTGACTACGCTTTATCTGATAATTAAGAGTCTTAATCCCTGCTGAGTAAAGCCACCTGGCTTGAGTTCGAAACGGGAAGTAAGTCAAAGGACGAAAAAACACGATCTTAGGGTTTAAGATTTAACGTGAAAAAGTCTAGCTTACTCGGTTATCTAACTAAGCTAGGGGGGTGTGTTGAATAGAATATAAGGCAGATAAAATTACCCTACGTAATGTTGGGATATCCCTTTTGGCGTAGTGGTAAAATTTTGCTGTCTGATAATATCAACGTTAGCTACGTATTTTGGTTATGCCCTTTTAAGCCAGGATTGATGACTAAGTACATATTAGGAGGCTTTGCTCCTGAACGCTAAAAATTCTGCGTGTTTGATATTAAGACTCGAATCCCTCTTATATTTATTGGCTGACCTTTGATAAATAGGTATGGAGAAGATCGATCGCTAAGATAATAGTTGTTAGTTGTATCGGTTGAGTTTTCACGGTACTTTGATTCATCCTTATGTTCTGGTGGACCTGACCGGAACAATGTGATATGTGACAGAGCCCGTGATCGTATTGTGTTTTGTGCGTGCCTTCACGACAGGTCGTCGGCTGACGTCTGAAGTCATCTGAAATCGGGGTTCGAAAGGGGATCTAAATTTCTGTCTGGAATTAAGTAGGATATCCTCATTTTCAGTCCCGCGAGCTCCACTATCACTTTATCTTCTGTCATCGGAGGTCCCCTTCGTTATACTTCGCATGTCTCTCTTCACTCCTCTCGCAAACGAAATCCGCTCATCTCTTCTCCGAACATGGAAGTTCATCGCTAATTTAGTACATACACACCTGATTACGGGGCTCTTGGAAGTTTTACAACGCAACGAAACTCCCCCCACCAATAAATAGTACGTAGGACTAGTGGGACAGTGCAGTCTCATGGGGTTTCGTTGGTTTCGTTGGCAGACGTACCTAATACCAAGGAATGTAAGGTAATATCCAGCGGGGACAAAGGTCCTCTCAGACTTCGGCCCGCCCCGATCTTAGATTCGACCGTGGACATGGTCAACGCGACAGATTATGCACAATGGCATGATAGGACGGATATGGATACTGATGTTAGTTTATTCAAACATCGTACGAAACATGCATATACTATTGTTGTTGGAACTTGGCGGCGTATAACGCAGCGCCTCGTCAGGTGAATTCCAATCAGGCTGGAGTCCAGACCCATATGGTGATCTGCGCCAGGTCAGGTTGGTTTAACATTCAATTATTCAATTCACCATGAGATGGGAATGTGAGATCCAGTAACCTTACATAGTCGAGGTGAGCGCTAGTCGATGCACCTTGTCAAGGGCAGGTAACCGTTTGTAGGCCCCGACAGAGCATTCATGACGCTGATTGGTGTGGGCAGCGTTAAGCGCACAGGTGGACAGGGATTATTTTTGCGTGCGGGTGGTCCGCTAAGCCCAACGGGGTCAACCGGGGATGGTCCGAGCATTCCCGGAATCCCCACCTTGTGCCGGGTCGGAATGATTCACTGTCCCTCCGGCACGGATCGAGTGTGGGTACAATGGGTGTTTTATGGACCCTTTCTGTGGATATGTATGGGGCCAGAGAGAGTCCGTGTTCCTGCATGCCGCATGCATACCTTATGTAAGCAAACCAAAACAGTCAGACGTATGTACTTACGTAAACCGGTCTTTATCTTTTCCCAGTGTCAGTGCCTTCCAATTTCCACAACAACTTGCAGCCTTGCAGCCTTCCCACCCCCCAGCCTTCCAACGTCAACCGTCCATCCGGACAACGCGGACGTTGACCTTCAGACAGGTTTGGAGCTGGCCAACCCACCTCCACCTGTTGCCCTTCCCCTCCCTCATTCCCCCATAGGAAAAATTCTCTTTTCTTTTCAGAACCCAGTTTTTGGCCCCTCTCCACACACACGGACACCCCCCACGCCCAGACAGGGTTAAGCGGAAGCCCATCCTTATGCTTGCCAACGGCACGCCCCTTGCCATGGCCACCCCTCCAGGGGCACAGACGCCCTCCCCATCGTCTTCCGCCGGCGCATCCTCGCGATCTCCGTCCTCTCGGGTCGACAATCGTATCGTCTCGCCGCGGTCCATCAATCAGCTCGGCCTCTTCTTCGCAGGTGCCGGCTTCACGCTGGTCTCGGCCCTGATCACCCGCCGCGCCGTCGTCCGCAAGAAAATCTCCGCCCTGCCCAAGTTCTACCACACGAGTCATGCCCCCGCCGGCCTCCAGGGCAACGCAGAGGGTTCCCTGATCGCAATCGAAGCCCTCGGCCTAGCCACCCTCAACGTCGTCAGCGTCGGCATCATGGCCACGGGCGGGCTCGCCTGGGCTTTCGACTTATCCTCCCTCGAGGACCTTCGGGAGCGGTCGCGGCAGTCACTCTATGGCCATGCGCGCCAAACGGACGAGGCCGGAGAGCGCGAGATGGAAGAGTTCGCGACCATGTTGCTCACTAAGCTGGGGAAAGCCCCGCCACTAGAAGATAAACAGGACAAGGACAAGAACGGCCAGGCCCAGAAAGATCAGGGAAACGAGAATGAGAAGGGGAGTGGGAAGCGAGATTAGATTTTCCCTTAGCCTTGAGGGCGAAAGAAGGGCGCGCCGAAGACGAGACTTTTGCATCACTACAAAGCGGTAGGGCGCGGAAAGGCTTTTTTTTTTTCCTCCTTGCGCAGTATCTATTCGGACTCCGTAGTTGACCTTACAGCATTGGTCCTGCGGTCAAAAATCCCAGCTGAGAAATACACGCGTCTGGTGGGCTCACTACGGGCTACATTGCCAGGCCAACTGAAGCCACTACCGGGGGGGGGGTGGGAGTGCCAGTTACGCCGCATTTATTCCACGAGTGGGAAGCAGATGAGCCTGCCAAACCTTTTACACTTCTCCTCTCTGTTTACTTTTCCTGACTCGCTGAATCGGGGACCACTAACAGGCAGATCGATGCTTAGAACAGGGCGGTTAGGGATGGTTCGGCCCCTCCCCGAATCTAGCCGAAATAAGTGGTTCTATATTTCTACAATATTTCTACAACGTATACAAACTGTCTGTCCGGAAGATCAGACTTGGACATAAATAAATACATCATGCGGCGATGAGAAACATGTCGACATGCTTTCCGTGTCCGTCGGTTCCGTGTTGACCAGCCGTCCCTGCAGCAGCTCTCCCGTGTACGCGGCGGTACAGAGAGAGGTAATTATATCGGAAATATAATAGAAGTATAACAAAGTTGCAAGTCTCGCATGTGTTGGTCAGCCAAGTCGCTGGCTCGCAACGAAAGGCGAGATCTATCCTGTACGAGATTCAGCCCATGGGAGTTCCGGACTTTGCATGGGCCAGCGCACGACCGGCGCACGACCGGAGTATAATAGTATTCAAGGCATCCTGCACGGTTGGTCTTAGACATCACAGATTAGGCGAGTACCCCCTTGCTCTACACTCACCCCCTCAGAGGGGACCGCGAGAAGGGAGATCGGCCACTAATGCGACTAGAGGACAGCGGAGCATCCAGCAAAGCCTCATCTACTTGTCCAGTCCTCGGCAGCCAGGATTCTTGATGCGATATCTGATGAAAGTACAAAGTAGTACGCTTCGCTTCCAAGTTGATGCCATCGCGCAGGGATTTCTTACCTGTTCGGGGGAGGGGCATGGCCCATTAGGGTGGGGGGGTCTTGATGCGAGACATAACAGCGACGTCCGAGTCCCTACTTCTAAAGATAGGGATATATCCTGTCAACCTCCTGATTTGTCTGTCTTTGTTCCCATTGTCTATGATCACCATAAACACTTTCCCTTCAACCTCTGTCACCTCACCCCCCTCAAGGGCCGACAACGCCTCGTCTTCCTCTCCTTTTCGGCCGGCCACTCCGATCTCCCCTTCTGGCTCGACAGAGAGATGCCCCCACGGCCTGTGTCGTAACACACACTGCCTGGGATACACCTAACGGACAAGCAGTTTCCCCTGGTTTCCCCCCTTTTCTCGGGGCCAACACAATGCAGTACCATCATGGGATCATGGTCTGTGACGGCCAGTCTCTCAACGGCTTCCTCTACGGCTGCGGAGATCCAGTGGTGATCTACGACGACGGACGAAACGAGATCAGCACCGATGAGGTCTATGTCCTTAATCTCAAGAACGGCCAGTCTATCGTCGTCCCACTCCGACTTATCTGCTGGGTTCCCGCGTACTCCGAAGAGCGACACGGCAGGACTTTCTTATTCACCTTGTATGGTCGCCGCTTCAAGTTGCCCCCCGATCCTGAAGGGTCGCAAGATTGTATTGGCAGTCGAGCCATCCAAGTGTCGTTTGGATCTACAGGTCATCTTGATTACTCCCATACGGTCTTGACGGAAGAAAATTTGTCGACATGTGCGCATCGCCTTCAAGAATCGGAAAGACAGGCGTATTGCACCCTCCAATGGAACCTGACGAGTGTGCGTCCCTTCCCGGCAGACATGGACGTTTCCTCCGAACGAAGGTCGTCTGTTTGTCTGTCGAGTCCTTCGACAACGAGTCCGGCTACGCCATCCTCCGGCATGGACGTGGACTCCCTTGGCCTCCTTTTGCGGCGCGACTCGGCCGTGGACCTCAGCTATCAGTCTACGGGGACAGAAGGCCAGGCGCTATACGGCCATGTGAGTCTTTCCCCGTCTGTGCTTGCTTTTGCTTTCTCCTTTCTCTCAAAAACCGTTGCCGCTGACCAATGATCATAGGTTGAGAACAACTCCTTTCAAGACGACCCTTCGGGGATGCTTCCCCCCCTTGGCCGTTTCGACAGCCGCTTCCCTCGCAAGAATGAAGCGCGACCTCAACCTCAACCTCAGCCCTCTTGCTTCATGTCTCTCGCCGCTGTCCAACCCAAGGAGATGAGCCCTTGGATGGAACCGTACGAAGCGTTCCTGGATCCCAGCTTTGTCAGTTTGAACGACATGTCTTCTTTGCAGGTCAACTGCTTGTATCTGCCACCAACGAATTCAAGCTCGGCCGGGCCAGGTGGCGACCAGACTCAAGCTTCCCAGAGTGAAGACAACGGCGTGAATTGGACGGCGAACGTTGGTGTTGGCGTTGGCGTCGCCGACTCCACACCTGGCTATGTCTGGAGTCCCGTCCAGTTCAGGCAGAACGCCATCGCCACGCAAGAACACAACAACTGTGGCTCCTCGATACACGCGCCATCGCTGGTTGAAGGACCACCTCAGATCCAGCAGCTCACGACGGCAGCGCTCCCCGCACCGATGGCTGACGGCCATTACCACGAGGCTCAGAGGCCTTCCGCTGGCCCTCCGGCTCCCGTTTTCTACCGCGTACAGCAGAGTAACGTGCGCACCGTGGGCCTTACTGCGGGTCCCGAGTCGGCTGGCTCTTCCACCGCGTCTCAAAAGCAAAGGCAAAGGCCAAAGCGTCGGCGGTCAAGCGACGGCGGATCCAAGGGACGTCGCTCGCGTCGGGGCCGGCAAAAGTCCCCGGACCCGCCGCCGCAGTACCGCCCGTTCCGCCCGGAGCTCGTCGCAGATTTCTTCAGCCGACAGGTACAGCTGCACGTTGAACCTCTGGAGGCACGGAGCCGTGAGCATCTTCTGGATCCTTCTTCGTCTGCCGAGGCGCTGGATCTTATCCGAACGGCGCATACCCAAGTCGTCAAGATTCTCGGGACACTACGCTCCGTCACCCAGGAGCCTTTCGAGTTCAGGGAGGCGAGGATTCGGCAGGACGCGGACACGATCATTGCTGTGATGCAGAGCATCCGAAGTGCGGCGCTGGAGGACGACGAACTGGCCGAACAGGATGTTCTTTCGCTGAAGCAACGTGTGGAGGCCTTTGTTACCTATGTCGAGTGGGTTCGGGACCTCCATCAGACGAGCGAGGTTGCCGCGTCGGAGAACCAAGCCGGCAAGGATGGTAGTAAAGACTCGTTTGACTCGGGCAACAACACCGCGGCAGCCTCTTCTACTGGTGGGCCTGAGAACGGACCGCATTCCGACAGCACGGCTGCGATAAGTGCCGCTGGCTTTACTGCTGCTGCTGTCACTGCCGCTGCCGCTGCTCCCGCCCATCCCCATCCGTCACCTTACTGGACGACGGACGCAGCTGCACCTGGAGCTGTGGAGTACGGAGCTCAGGGGCTTTGGCCGTCTGTTCCTGTTCCTAGGATACAACCGCCCGCATCGGACTCTGGTACTGCCTATCCTCTCCCGCAAACGGGAGCCATTTCTCACGACGCTCCATTGTCGGCTGGCCAGCAACAACCTTCTCTGTATCATCCCGGCTACTCTGCCGAATTTGAAGGTCAACCCCCCGGACCTTACCCTCAGAACACCGATATTATCTACACTCAACGGAGACACTCGGCTCGTTGAACGTCGCCGGCGCACAGGGTCAAGACATGCCTTCCAACAAGGTCTCCGTTCATGTCTCGAGTAATTTTTTTTTTGCTTTGTGTGTTTTTGACACTTATCCCTGAATATCTGACCGTTTTCTTCTTCTTCGTTTTGTCTTGCTTGTTCTGTCCTGGGTGTCTCTGGGCTTCTCTCGCTTTCCTTTCCCTGAGTGAATGAATATATCGCGACCACCATGAAGAAAACACGAAACGGAAACGGATACATGGGAGGACGAAAAAACATGACTGAGGAGCACCTACTTTCCTCCTCTCACGCCTACAACGATAGAAACGAGAGAAGGTATTATTTTGATGTCTGCGCCATGGGGAGATGACTTTTATGTATCCTTACTGGGAGGTTGTCTCAACAGTGCAATCGGCGGTTTTCTTCATTCAACAACAAAAAGTCCAATTTTCATCTCTTTCCTTTCTTTCCTTTCCTTTTCTTTTCTTTTCTTTCTTTCTCTTCATGTAGCTCCAAGTCCCCCGTTTCCCACCGCTGTGGAAGGGTAAGACAAAGGACAATAAAGACAAATGAAGAGAAAGTCTCCCACCACAACCCATGAATGAGCCTTGACAGAGTGAACAAGTGGCAGATTGTATGTGATACAAACATGCAGCGGCTGTGTCCCCGGAGGCCTGTTGTGTCTTTATACGATCTCGGCCCCGCGACTTGGCCACGAAATAGGAATCAAGATGATTGCTCAGTCTGCTCTAATGCAACTGGTATTACGACTGTAAGTATGTGTATAGGTATATATAACTTCCATCCCATAGCCGCCCTGGAGATGTACAAGTCTGGCTCTCAACATCCCCCCCCCCCATTGCAGTGAGTATCGTTGTCTATCCCGCACAAAACAAAAGCTATGTATGCCAATAATGAAAAAAAAAATAAACAAAAAAAATTACGCATGCACGGAGGAAAGCAAACGACAAGTAAAGCGGCCCCCAATCCCGCCCAAAAGTACATGGCTGCGCTCACATGCCCGTCCCCGAATCCTCAGCGTAATCCTCAACGAGGCTCTGCATCTCCGGATTGTGGTCATGAGGGTACGACGACGACGACGGCGACGGCGACGGCGACGAGGCCGACTTGCCCCCCTCGGCCCTCTGGCGGAGCCTGGCCTCGAGCCCCGAGAGCGCGCCGCCCTCGGGCCGGGGCACGGAAGCAGCGGCCTCGAAGCTGCCGCGGCGGCCCCAGTTGCGGGGCTGGCGCTTGAGGAAGGCGCCGACGGAGCCCAGGTAGCCCTCGTGGCGGAGGAAGTAGGCCTGCTTGCGGCCCTGGGACCAGAACTTGATGGCGTAGGAGAGGGTGTTGATGGTCTGGCGGTGGCCGCGGATGAAGGAGCCGCCGAAGTAGATGTGGGAGAGGTTGTGGATCTGGGATTGGAGGAAGGCGATCTGGCCGATGTTGTTGGAGATGGCGTAGAGGAGGGAGCGGGAGATGTCGGCGGCAGTGAAGGGGGGTTCTTCTCCGCCGTCGCAGGAGGAGGAGGCGGTGGCGGCGGGGTCTGTTTCCGGCGGTGATGGCACGGTGAGGTTTCCTTCGGCGCTGATTTCGCCGTTTTGGTCGGGGTTGTCGTGGTGTTGTCGGTGTAGGGGGTGGTGGTGGTGGTGGTGAGGATGATGATTTTGCTTCTGCTCTTGCTCTCGCTCGCGCTCGCGGCGGTGCTGGTCGTCGGTATTGCGCAGGCCGCCGTTGTCCTCGGCGGCCGACTCGGCCTCGCGCTTCATGCGAAAGACCTTGCCGAAAGAGGAGGCGATGGTGGTGCTCTTGAGGCCGATCTTGCCGTAGTCGGTGCCGTAGATGTCGCCGACGAGCATGTCGACCTTGGTGTTGTCGCCGCGCTCGGCGGCGTCGAGCATCTCGTCGAAGGAGCGGGCGCCGGTGAGGAGGGAGAGGAGGCCCCAGAGGGTGCCGCCGCCGAGGGAGGTGCCGCCGACGCGGTCGAACTGGCGGGGCCCGGAGACCTTGAGCATGGAGACGCCGGAGCCGATGTTGACGAGGAGGTACGGGTAGATGTCGTCGGAGGGGGACTCGAAGTGCATGGGGTCGGTCTCGCTGTAGGTGAAGACCTCGCGGGGGATCTCGGTGATGAAGAAGTCGAGGCCGATGATGAGGCACTCCATTTCGTCCTCGCGGATGACGTCGACGCCGAGGACGTCGCGGATCTTGTCGTAGAACTTGTAGGCGCCGCCGCCGGTAGCCATGACGCAGAGGGCGCCGGGCTGGGAGCCGTTGAGCCTCTGCTGCTTGTCCTTGATGTGGCGCATGAATTCGAGACAGTCGTCGATGTGGTCGGTCTCGAAGTTGATGAAGTTGAGACGACCGCCTGGTTCTCTGGAGTGGGCTTCCCGGGAGAAGTAGACGAGTTTGATAAGCGAGCCTCCGATCTGTGCCGCCCTTTGGTTAGTAATGGGGGAAAAGGGAAGGGAAAAGAAAGAAAGAGAGAAAGAAAGAAAGTGGTTCAAACGTACATCGACGGCAATGTGGCTCACGACTGCATGGTGGTTGGGCAAGCGGATGTCGCTTGTAGCGCATCCACTGCCGTTCGAGGAGGAGCGGCTCGGGGAAGACGAGCCCGGGTCAACGATGAAGGCACCCTCAACATTGATACGGACGGAACCCGGGTGGATGATTGTATTTTCGATTTCCTCGGCAGAAGTGGTGGCGCGCTTGCGACGGCGGGCTATCGAATCGGGATCTTGCGCATCTTGGGATGTTGACGTTTCTTCTGGTATTTCTTCTGGTGTTTGTGTTTCTCCCTTCTCATGTTCAGGTCGCGTGGCAGTTGCGCTGACAACAGATGACTCCCCGATGGCGGGAGACATGGTGGCGGGTGGGCCGATTCTTCGAATGTTGATGAAATCGTCTTGATCATTCGTTGGCGCAAAAGCAAGTGATCGCGACCGACACACAGGGTTGCTTTTTCTCTTGCGTACCAATTGAACTCTGATGATGAGGAAGAGGAGCGAAGAGAACAGAGGTTCCGGTCGGGTTAAAGGTCGATTTAATCCGGTCGGTTGGGATGCGAGAGATTTTTTGGCCGGGAGGGGATTTTCGAGGGATTAATTGCGACACGGAGCGTTTTTGGTAGAAGGTTTCGGGGCGTTTCGTGGTGGGGAGCGGAACTGACGGAGAGGCGGGAGAGTGGAGAGAGAGATGGAGGGAGGGGTATGAGGGAGAGGCCAAATAGAAGATCAGTCGACGGCAAGGTTCATCCGCCCACCCGCGACCGGATTCCGCTACTGACCGGATTTTAGGATCGGGGACGGATATTATTTGTAGTAGCGTGGTAGCATCGAGTAGTGCAGTGTCGAGGATGAAGGACGGATGGGGACTGGAGACTGGGGACTGGAGACTGGGGACTGGAGACTGGAGACTGGAGACGAGACTGGAGATGAACCGATTCCCCCGCGCTTTCTCAGGGAAAAGCCATTAAAGCCTCTAAAACCCTCACTCTGACGCCCTTATCGTCTTATCGATAAGCGTCGATAACCGAGACGTGTTCCTGCCCCTCATCAAAAGACCCGCTGTTTGCCGCTGGGCCGAGGCACTAGTCCGATATGTCCACGTGACTATGTACCTCTTGAAGTAGGGTCCATATCCAAGGAATAATAATAATAATAATAATAAAACAAAGAGATGGAGACATCTCAGACTGCCCTTACATGGTCTACTCCCACTCTTGCAGCTTCTTCATTCAGAGCATCAATCTCTGCTTGGACAAAGGGTATCCCCGTCTTCTCTCGTTCCTCCTGCGTAAGTTGTTCAATCTCACCAGGGAAATAAATCCGGTCCACACCGGCCGCCTTGTCCGACCCCACCACCCGTTGGTACAGGTACGCCATGCGGTCCCGAAACTCGTCCAGACTCATGAAGAGGTCTGGCTTGATGGCCACCAAGAAATGTCCGACGTCCGCGGGCTTGGAAGCGTCGTAGGGACCCGTGACGTGGCCTGCGAATGCGGACCCCGATAACACTCCCGAGAAGACATCCATCATAATGGCGAGGCCTGAACCTTTGGGACCCCCCATGGGGAGCATGACGCCTCGGAGCGCCGCGGCGGGATCGTCCGTCGGCTTGCCCTCGGCATCCAGTGCCCAGTCCGGCGGGATCGTCTCCCCCCTCCGCATCGCCTTGTAGATCTTGCCCCGCGCGGCAACCGACGGCGCCATGTCGAGTACGAAGGGCCTGTCCGTCCTCTTCCCGGGGGCGCCGCACGCGATGGGCGACACGCCCATGAGCCTGCTCTTCCCGCCCCAGGCCGGCAGCGCGGGGCTCGAGTTGGTGAAGACGAGGCTCATCATGTCGGCGTCGGCGGCCTGCTGCGCGACCCAGGCGCTCATGCCGAAGTGGTTAGAGCGCGACACGCTCGCCATGCCGATGCCGTACGTGCGGGCCGCCTCGATGGCCGCCGCCATGCCCCGCTGCGCCGCTACGAAGCCGAAGCCGTTCTGGCCGTCCACGTGCGCCACTACCGGCGTTACGTGGCGTAGGACGGGCTGTGCCGACGGGTTCATGACGCCTTGGCGGATGCGTGCCACGTAGGACGGGAGGCGGTTGATGCCGTGCGAGTCTACGCCGCGGAGGTCGGCGGCTACGAGGCAACGGGCGACGAGGGCGGCGTGGGCTGGAGACACACCGTTTCCGCGGAGAATGTCTTGGACAAGACGTTTAGCCTCGGATGCGGCCACATGAATTCTAGGGGATGACGATGCTTTAGCGGACATGATCAGGAGGGGGAGTGAGGAGTTGAGATGACCGAGTTTCAGTTGGTGTACCCAATGTACCTAGCCAGACTGGGGTCAATACAATAACCACAGCAAGTACATCTCCGAAACAAGGAATTATAGTGGGAAATTGTTAAGACTACTTTGTTCCTTTTGCTTATGGACTGGCCAGATAAGGTACTTTATATACCAGGTACTTAAGACATACAAAAGATAAAAAACATAGGGACTCAATAGGGAGACCTCACGTTTCAATATCGAGACCTCAAACGTGACATTTTAGTGGGGCCATGAACCCGCCGCCAAGATATATATATACCGCACCTATTTTGTATGTACACTTTATATAAAAAAACGCAGGCGACATCGTAAACCTTAACGTACCTGTCAGCACATAAATAAGGTACGCAAAAGATATATGTGTGCATTAAAGAAGAGTAAAAGATACTCTGCGGAAATGTCTAACTATAAAGTAAAAGGAGGGGAAATTAATGTGGATACATCGGTCGGAAGTACCCTATCCGTCTACAGAAATAGCGTAAGTCATACCCCGATAAGGTGGCTATAGGCATCTAACACACCCCCCCAGAACTATAGGATTAATCCTGACTATTCTGCTTAATTAAAGCCGTAAATCTAGGGTAAAATAGAGGCCTAGATATTAATCCAACGATTAAAGAACGGCTTATTAAAAAGCGCACTCTTTTTATGCCTAAAAACGTTAAAAACGTGTAAAAACAGGTGCCTAAATCATAATCTAAAAGGCACTAAAAACAGTTAATCTAGGCTATAGATTTTAAACTCAGCACCGCGCCTCTTATAAATTACCTTAAGCCCCCTAGCTTAGGACCTTTATCCCTAATAGATATATAAACGCCGTATATTTCTACGGGGAAAATACTTTAGTTAGCCTATCGCTGACTATCTTTTAGGTTAAGATCCAGGTAATTAGGACCTTTTTCTATTAAACGACCTATCGAATCTAAAGGGCGTGGATATCTAAATACTTTAATCTAGATATAACCTAAGGGCGTGGAGTCTCTAATAGGATCCTTATTTAGTCGTTATCGTAGTATATCGTTAGTAGTTCCTCTTTAAAGGTTAAGGTCAGGTCCTTAATTAAACGCCTTATCGCGATATACTGCCTAGTAATAGCAGAAAGTGCTATAAGCTCGGCTTTAGTACTAGAGGTTATAATGCTTATTTACTTATTTGCCTTCTAGTCTATAGGGCCACTAAATAATAGTGTAGTGTAGCCCTAGGAGCTATACCGAGTCTTACGGTTATCCCTAAACGCCGTGTCGGAAGTATAGTAAAGTGCGTGCTATAGGTAGTTATCGCGTGGTCTAAAGTAAAGGTATAGGGACTTAGTTAAGGCCAGGTATTTTAAACACCTATCTACGGTATCGTGATACTATTTTAACGGGTTAGTGTTAAACTCGGTAAGCCTTAAACCAGCTTTAGATACGTTAGGCCGGGTCTAACAGGCCGCGTAATTAATAGAACTAACCTTCTGTAGATATAGGTAGATTAAATCTATAGAGGCTTATTCGGCTATAGGTTATAAAACGTTAGGAAAAGTAAGAGGGCTTTTAACCCTACGCCCACTAACGGGGAAATCTATCCCGAAAGCCTTCATCTTTTCGGTGATATAGTTCTCAAGGGAAAGCTATAGCCGACGTTATTAGCGATCTTAAACCACTTTAATCCCTAGGAACCATTTAAGTAGGCCTAGGTCCCTTACTTAAAAGTGCTACTATATCCGTTATATAAGAGAATTAGTAGCAGATTAATATTCCTTTCTATAGATTAGAATAATATCGTCTACGTAGAAGAAGACGATTAGTTCCTCACTTTTAAAGACGTAATCGTCTTCGGTCAGTTACTTTAGGTCGCACTTACCTAAAACAGAAGAGAGCTATTCGTGCTATAGCTTAGGGGAACGCCGAAGACTATATAACGCCCTACGCAGGCATTATATACCGCGTGAAGGTAGTCGCGATAGCTTTAAAATAGCCTTAAGGTCCTCGTCGCTCTTTATGCCTTTTACTACTTAAAGCAGCGGTTAGCCGGGCGGATCCTTAACATAGATCTCCTCGTTAAGGGTGGTGTTAGTAAAGGTGTTAACGGCATTAAGCTAACGTGTTTCCAGATCAAAATAGACAGTAATAGCCATTAACGATCTAAAGGTCCTTCCTGCGAGGGTGGAAGTATAGGCGTTAAGGTGGTTTTCAGGCTATTAATCGCCTCGCACGTATAACCTCGCCTTAAACTTACTAACGTACCCCGACAGGTTAACCTTATACTTAAAGACCTATTTAAGGTCTAAGGCATATTACCCTCCTTAGGGCAGCTCTACTACTTTAAAGGTGCCTATTAACCTAAGTGTATCTACCTCTTATACGGCTACCCTAAGCTATTACAGCTTATATAGGCTCTTTAGTATCTAAGACTAATTTAACGGTTCCTTAGGTATCTCGCGGCGTAATAGCGGCTTTTTCGGCTTCTCGAAGGTGTTATTATAGTAGGAGACGTAATTGTTATAATTAGAGGGAGGTCGGCGATTACGAGCAGGCCTCCCTACGGGGGTAGCCGTTAAAGCTAAAGCAGGCGAATAAGAGGTTAGTTATTAGGACTAAATAGCAGTAATAGTAGTAGGATTAGACTTAGCTGCTAAAGATAGAGTTACTGCTTATAGATTAGTTATTTAAGGAGTAGCGGTAGTGGTAGTAGCAGTGGCCTCTTTAATAACGGATTAGTCAGGTGATAATAATTCTATTCCGATGGTATTATCGGTAGCCTCGCCTATAGCCTCCTTTAAGGTGGAGGTAGATCCGCTAGTATCGTTAGATTCCTCTTAATCGCTGCGTTTAATTACAGGATCGTTAGGAGGTGGCGAAAAGGGCGTATAAATAGGCCTTAAAGAGGAAGAAGAGGTTATTAAAGAGGGTAAAATTAATGCTCTCATTAAAGAGGATAGTAAAATAGCAGTTAAAGAGGAAGAACTAACGGCAGGAATAACGGTAGGCATAACGGCAGGCACTATACCTGCCACCGCTGTGGCAGCCGTTCCACGTGATACCTCTTAGTCAGTAACCTGTTAGTTTTTAGAGGCGTTTTCAGTGGTTTTTGCGTTAGTGGTGGTTTTTAATCCTTTACTACCACCGCCGGCCACCCCCCTAGATCTTAACGATTAAGGCTATTATTAACGCCTCCTTCCCTCTTATAAAGCCTCTATTATAGAGTTCTACTACGTTACCACAGGTATACCGAAATCGACGATATCCGTTATAACGCTAAAAGGATCGTGAATCCCTTAATCCAACGGCAGATTAAGCTCTTTATACAGTTCTAAAGGTATATTAGGTTCCTCTCCCCTATTTTTATAAAGGACTAACTCGTCGAATACAACGTCCCTTATATGCAGGATCCTCCCTAGTTCTAGCACCTAAATCCGAAAAATATTAGTGCCTTCGTAACCAATTAAATAACCGATATATACCCTCGGTGCGAGCTTTTCGTTCTTATACCTTCCTCGTAGGTAGTCAGCAGTTAACGCGTACGCCTTATAACTATACCTCTTTAGGTGCATAATTAAGGGATTGGTTCCGGCTATAAAGCTAACGATACCCTCTTTTTATAGCCACGCGTTTAGTGCTCCCTCGGGGGTTTACTAGCCTAAATCCCTGCGTAGAATCCGGTTATACAGATAAGTGGCTACTATAATAATCTCTGGCCATAGATCCTATTAGAAGCCTAAGGCATCTACTAATACCCTCACGATAGCGAAGATAATACCCCTATACCGTTCGGCGTTAGCGTTCTATACGGCTATATAAGGAGCCGATCTTTCTAGCAAGATACCACGATCTAAAGACTAGTTATCCAGCTTTTTCTATAGCACCCTCTCTCCGTCGAGTCTAATTACACTAATAAGCAGCCTATACTGTCTCTATAAGAAGAGTTCGAAATTAGCTATCGAGGATAGTATATATTTATGCCCTAGTATCGTTCTAGTCACGTTTTTATACGTGTAGAGATTATAGAATAGGGTAATAGTATCGTCGCCGTTAGCGGCAGGATCTATCGAAAACAGATCCACGTTAATCCTCTAAAAAGACCTTATTAGCCTATAGGTAGGTAGACATCGCGATACTATCCTTTTTACCTTACTAATAGCGTAAGCCTCGTAGTCCACCACTAAAGGTGCCGCTCTTCCTTTTAAAGCCACGATACCTCTTACGCACCCTTTTAATAGCTATACTAGTGCTTAAGGGTTAGCGTGCCCTAGCCTCTTATGCTATAAACGGGCGTCGGTCACGCTTATAGGCTTTAGTTCCCTCGAGCTATTAAAATAGCTCTACTATTACTACTATAAGCGCTATAGCGTGCTATCGGTCGGTTTAAGGGTATATTAGCCATTAACGTTAATTAACGGTAGACAGGTACGTTGGTCTATTACTAAGATATCTCTGCCGGTTATAAAAACAGCGTTCTAATCCTTCTATAACCTGCGTGTTACTAGCAGCGTTATAGGGTATCCATCCATAAACGCCACGTTCTTTAGTATAAGAGTATAAGGACGTCCTTTCATATCTTTAACCTAAAGACGTAGGGTGCTATACCCCTTTACTACATTAGAGGTACCGCCACCTATCTAAAATCTAACGATAGTGGTAGCAGGCTAGAAGTCCTCGAGTAGGTGGCGTTAATTAGTTATATGCCTTAGAGACCCCGAATCGATTAATAACTAATTAAATAAGTCGTTACTAACTATCTATTTAGTCTATAGGAGCGAGAAAACTGATAGCGAGGTCGACGATACTACCTCTTTTCCCACGAAATTAAAGGTAAAATATATATCGTAAAAGCTATCGTTAGAATCCTCTTCCCCGTTATTAACGAAATTAGATACTTTCTTAGACTAATCTTTCTCTAATAACTTAGCTTTAGTCTCTTTTACCTTATTTTTCGCCTTATCGGTATTCTGTTTAATATACTCCTTAAATCTCTTTTACTTAGAAGCACTTTAGCTCTTAATAACGCGGTCGTAGCGTTCTACTACCTCCTTCGAGGGCGTAAAGCCCTTTTAGCGGCGCGTCGGATTAATATTCGGGCAGCTACTCCACGGATAGCAGTAGCGTTTAGCTCTTCCTATCTTAATGTAATCGTAGATCAATTCCCTTACCGAAGAATCCTCTTTTCTCTATTACTACTAACCTTCCTAATTAATAGGCTACTATCTACTATCTTTATCCTTTCCTAGGAACGTCGCCGTATAAAACGATAACGCTATAGGCTTCTTATTAAGCCTATAGGGATATCTATAGCGTAACTAAACCGTATATTCATTTATAACCTCTTTAATAATAGGTTTATCTTCCTTATCTTCCCTTAAAATCTCTGCAAAACGCGCCTCTAACTACTCCAGAGTTATAGTACCGATAGCCCTGAAAAACGCGTTAAGTTAATTCTCTATAGTATTTGAAGATCTAACGCTATAGGTCTTAGAATCTCGGTATAGCGATATAAAGTCCAAAAGCTAACGCTTATAGGGTATCCTCCGTATATTTTATATATATCCTTCCTATCTCTTCTTAACTAGGGACTTCTAGGCAGCGTTAGTAGGTTTAAGATAGTCCTTTAAGGCGATCAGGATATCTTTAACCTCCTTCTTCCCTGCGTACTAATCCTTAAGGTTAGGATTTACTATCTTCGCGATATAGTCGTGAAGAATAGCTAGACCTCGTTGCTATTACTAATATTTATTCTCTTTTACGTTCCACAGCTTAAACTTATGATTCCAGGCATTATCGTCGTCACCTTCTTCTAGAGGTTCCGAGGATTCAAGCTATTAAGGACGTTTAGATTCCTTAAGGTCTGGATTAACGAGGTCAGAGACCTAGTTAGTATAGGGTATCTATATAATAGCCTCGATCTAATAACGCTATTCTTTTAGTATGGTAAGGATCGTATAGCCTATTATAGGCAATGCCGTAGTTAAGGCTATCGTCTAACTAACTAGGACTACAGGGAAATAATCTATTAGAACCGACTATAACAGACTAATTAAATAAGGAGCGTTTAAACGAGATAGGATTAAGCGATTTGATTAACGGAATAACAGAATAACGATTATAAATAAAGCAGGCGGATATAGCTAATAATACTAAGCTAACCGCTATAGACTTAAGGCTATTTTGACTGTCTTCAAGCTATAGGATCTATCGGAATAGCTTTATTTATTAGAACGCCGGGCTTATAACTGTTAGCATATAAATAAGGTACGTAAAAGATATATATATGTATTAAAGAAAAGTAAAAGATACTCTACGGAAATATCTAACTATAAAGTAAAAGGAGGGGAAATTAATATAGATACATCGGTCGGAAGTACCCCATCTGTCTACAGAAATAGCGCAAGTCACACCCCGATAAGATGGCTATAGGCATCTAATAGTATCACTTCCCACACCGTAGCGCTCTAAATCGAACCGCCCAAAACACTATAATAATAAGTCACTATATCCTATACGATATCCTACACTATATCCTACATATAATAACCGATTACCCCTACGGCTCTAAGCTAAGTATTAAGATTAGGTAAGTTAGTTACTATATCACCCACGTTTTTTTACATAATATATATATACAAAATAACTACGGTATATATACATCTTGGCGGTGGCATTAGAGCCCTACTAGAATGTCACGTGTGAGGTCTCTATATTAAAACGTGAGGTCTCCCCATTCAATCCCAAAACATATAACACTAGGTTTTCGCTGGCCATCACCGACCTAACTACCTAGGTACTAATCCGGCCTTTACTACGGTATCTAAGCTTATATAAGGTAGGGGAGTGCATAGGTACCTATGTATAGTACAGTACCCAGGTAGGAAGGTAGGTACCTTCCTTCTCAAAAGCCGAAAAAGACAAGACAACACACTGAAGCTATCAGCGGATAATCCAGGGCGGGCGACAGGAACCTACTTAATATTAGCGTCGGCGCCCTTATACATAGACTCTAGGGCAGGACCGTTATACGGGGTATATAGGGCCGTTAGCGGGAGCGTCTTTATGCAAAGGCATAGGGTATTATAGTTTATTAATTAAGGTTTTAAGTCGTGTCTCGGATGGCTAAACTAGAAATAATCGTGGAGATACAGAGCAGCGCTTTATTCGCGATCGTGGGCGACCTCTGTCTGCGCGCTAGAGGCTACCGTTGACTGCAATGGACACGGTTGTGGAGGCAGTTGATTCGTCGGGGTGCAGCCGATGAGACGATCAGCACTGGCGGCCGCGTCCCCGCCGCTGCAACCCAGCCAGCACGCGCCCGCCGCCACAGAAGCGCCCACAGGAGGTGATAGGTATTGAAGCACGCAACGTTCCTCGCAGCTGCCCCGGCAGTCGCGGAGCAACGCGACTTCGCATCCACCCGCAAATGTCAGGACCGCACCAGGTGAGCACCGTTTCCTCTCCATCTGGAGGCTGCCGCTGATGATCCGCCTCTAACAGCCGCCCCCTTTCACACACCGACCATTGGAGGATGACGCCGGGGCGGAGGGCGTCGCGCCCCGACCGACTTCGCAGACCTGCTGCCGGCATCGAGCCGCACGCCGCACGCCGGAGGACGACCTGACGATCCCTGCCCCGCAGTCGATGCTCGCCTGTGTCGATGCGGAGCTCGATCCGCGGCGGCTTGCCGGCATCCACCGCTGGCTGTGGATCGCGGGCCGGCCCATGCCGCCGCGCCCGCTCCGCCAGCAGCGCCTCCTCAGCCGCGACCTTGTGATCACCGAGAGGCTGGACCAGCACCTCGTGTGGGGGAACGGGCGCATGCTCCTCAAGCCGCTGCCAGCGCTTCCTCCTGGAGCCGCGCTTCTGGGGCGAGCACCTGCGCTGCGGCCTGCTGCCTTGTCCTGAGACAGAACCTCGATAGACATCGATAGAAAATAGCGTGGTGTTGATATGCAACCCCGCACGGCTCCATTGGCGACGTACCCGTCCATCTCGCCACACGGCAAGAAAGGTGTCAAGTTTTCATAAACGGAGGTTCTGGAGGCACTGGAATTTTCGGGATACAAATCGCCAAAGGCCTCGGCATTCCGTCAGTCTCATGCACTGCGTACAAGGAGTCTCTCTGCAAAGAGCTTGTGCCCGACTATACTTCTGCCGATGTCGTTCAGGTCCTCAGGGAGTCTGGTCCGATCTACATGCTCTGCGTCGACAACGACATGACGAACGATCGTGGCCATTCAACCCGAGGCGGAAGTGCCCCCTGTTGACATTCTCGCTCCCGGGACGTGCCCATCGAGGTAATGCCGCTCTGCGCCGGCAGACGCCCTCGAGCGTGCCATCGCCTGGGTCAGCGTTAGCTTCGCCCTGGAGGTCATATGGAACACGGCGAGCCCAATCGAGCATGAAGAGTTCGACGGACTGTGGTCGAGAGCACTGTTGCTCGCCGGTGTGCTTCAGAATGGGCAGTGTCTGGCTGCTAAGGGCGGGCCAAGCCTGCACTGAGCCGCAAGGCCGCCCTTGGCTCTGGCACCATTTGGACCTTCCTGAAGGACTTCGCACCAATGCTAGTAGGATACGATGCTTCGCATGAAACGATGGGATAAAGCTTGTGCCGCGTGCAGCTGGGCCGATAGCTGGGACACACGAAGAACCAGGTACGCGAGGGTGTGAGATAGTGCGACGAGCAATTTGAAACGACTTCAGAGCGTCCAGTGAAGGACGACCCCATCAGCCCACAGCTCTCCTTACTTGAGCTTGGCACCTATGCATTTGTGGACAAGAGGTCGTTGCAGAGCAACCTTCGTCCCCAGGTCTTCTCGGCTTCGGGAATCGCGCACGTCCTCATCCAATCCGATCGCAGCACCTCATCTACGCTCAGACGATCACCAGGTATAAAAACGAGCATGCCCCGTATCATCCTGAACAGAGCATCTCTTTCCCGATCATCCATCACCTCCAGTCCCCTTCTCCTTCTTGGTTCCTGGATCGCATCTTGAAATCGCTGGTAAAAAGTCCATACCTTGCGTCCCTCCTTTGGCTTCCCATTATCGTCAAATCGCTTTGACTTGCCCTCCCAATTTTCCCACCATTCATCCGGCATTGATCCAAGGGCATCGACCTGATCCGCCGTGGCGTCATCTGGCCCAAATAACCAGCTATCGAGGAATGGTCTAACTCCAAGGATTCCCCAAATTACACACCCGAGACTCCAGATATCAGATGCATACGACAGGGGCGTTGTCGGCTCGAACCTTGCTTCAGGTGGACGAATTTGAAGTGGCGTGTAGGACTCGAACCTTGATTCCTGTGCAGGGCAGAACGCCGTCCCAAAATCGGCGAGGACGAGCCTGGCTTCTGGGAGAGTAAATTCTTGGCCAGTTTTGCCGAGCCAGATCGGCGGATAGACGTGGGGTGGGACACCTGGTGAAAGTGGCTGTCCATCAACTCTGACAACAGGTTCAGGCTCTGGCGGATCAAATTCTTCGTATAATTGCTCGGCGGTAAGATGATCGAGACTGGGCAACTGGAGAAGGATGTTTCCCATATGAACATCTACCAACCATTAGAGATACTCAGGAATGACTAGCAGGACCAAGTATATGTACTCGCCCCCGTGAACATATCCCAAATGATGGACGTACGAAACCGCCATAACAAGCTGGGCGGCAAGTGATCGGGCGACTTGAAGCTGGAACGGGCCAGAGCCCGGCTCCAAGACATCAGCAAGACTGCATCTTGCCGGCGCAGTGACAGAACATGGATGTGTTCCATTCGGTCCGTCGAGGTTGAAGTGATCCAGTATCAAGGGTATCATATTTCCACCAGGCTGTGCGTTCTCAACAGTGCGGGCGGACAATTGGCTCAGAAGGTCGATCTCTTTGGAGCTGTGGTCCGCCGTGCCCACTTTGATCGCGACATACTTGGCCAGTTGCCTGTCCCGAGCCAGCCAAAGGGTCGAGTAACTGCCAAAACCGAGTTTGTGTACTATAATATATCGATCTCGAAGCCTATCCCCAATCTCAATGGGATGATAACCCCCTGGCCGATAGTAGTCGAGTCTTTCGACGTCGTCGATGTGCTCATAGGGTGAGGTTGACATTGTTGACATGGTCGATATGGGGCGTCTGTTGTTGTAGCATGAAGTTGCAATGAACGATCGAGGGGTCGAAACCAGCCATCGCCTTGGGATACTGAAGATGTTTAAGTGACGCATTCCCGCGCCTGGGAGGGAGGTTGGTCGGATGTTTGGCTGCTGATGAGCGAGTGTGTTGAGGCGTTGGTCAGTCCAGTTGCCTCCAGGGAAATGGTAGCCGCTGATGGTTGGCCTGCCGGGTCCAGTGGGCCCCCGACCGGCCAACCGGCTAACCACAGGCACCTTTACCATGTATTTTGTTACACTCAAAAACGTACTACTACACCAAAAGAGAATCCTCTAATGATATAGGTACTTTTTGATGTTATATAGTTCAACATATTTTCATCAGACCCGCTTATTTAACTGGGAATATTCCCACGTTTTGGAAGTTGACTCCCAAAAGTCACAGTCAGCCATGCTTCGCACCACCCATTGGACAGTTAGTTAGCTTACCTTAGATTGGCGCGCGCTTCTTCTATTATCCTTGGAGATGCTCCCTTTGACACGAGAGTATCGAAGCCTAAAAGAAGGGGTTGAAGCGACGAAGACATATATATATAGAGGTCCCCCAATGTCCGGATTAGAACTGTGTTCGTGGATGGGACGAAACACCAGATTCTTCTATCCATAGTCTGAAATCGAGTGCCACAATGTCCACAGTCAACATCGTCAAATATTACTTCCACAAAGATCATATACCCAGGACTGCAGAGCGGATGCAACAATTAGTAGCCTTAGCATACCAGACCGCAAGAGATAGACAACTGTACCCACGAGCAGTTTTCATTCGGTAGGCACTTTCCACGTGTTCCATGGAATTCCTAGAGAACAAATCATCATCCGAGTCTAATGCTGAGAATCAACAAGATCGGAGCTTCATGCCACGACTTCCATTAATGGTGTCCGTCAACAAGACCCGAAGGGCCTTCATGTCACTCTCTGCTACAAAGACGACGAGCAGCTGCGCAAGGGCACACACGTTGCCTGTCACGGCTATGTGATTGACGCGGAGAACATGGCATTCAGGGAGGCTACTTATGCTGGAGAAAAATCCGACTCGACTAAGAAAAGAAACAAAAACCGCACTCCTGTGTGGCCGTCTGCGGACGAGCTTTACGCTGCGCCCGAAATCGGCTATGGTCACTGGGATTAGATAGAGGAAGCAAGCAGGGTGACACTGAGAGTCATTGCAGAAGCAATGGTCGTAGGATTCGTAAAGGAATCTGGGATCTTTGGTGAATTCGGATGCCTCAATGGGACAGGGGAAGAATATAGGAGGAGCAGATTTTCTAGAGATAAATAGGTCTCGAGTAGAATAGAAATAGCTGCTTGTATTTTGCTGTTGTTTATTTTGAGAGGTCCCCGAATCCGGGCTCTTGGCGTAGGAAGGAGCCTCGCGGCAGCCGAATCGCTAGCGGCGTTGGCTCTAACCTGTGGCTTAGGGTCGCTACCGCATGCCGCAGGGGACACTATAATAACTTCTAAAAATAGTAATAACGTATCACTAGGTATACGCCGAAGGTAGGCTTAGTAGTACTATTTACCTTTATAAATCAGAATATAGTAAATAGTAAGTTAATGATTTCGCCTATAACTATTACGTATAAAGCCTATATAAATAAGAATTTCTTATAACCTGCTATATAATACCGTGTAAGTATTTACGGTACTTACTAGCTCTTATATCCAAAGCCCGTATAAATATAATTTTCTTAAAAGCTATTATATAATATCGCGTAAGTATTTACGGTACTTACTAGCAGTATCTTTCTATTATAAATAATTTAACGCGATAATCTTACTATCGATATAATAACAGAGGATATCTTTTTACTCTGCCCTATTCTGAATATTAAATATACACTTCTATTTAATCGAAATCTCTATTAGGCGGTCTGCCTAAGCTATGGTTTATCTCCTAACACTATTAGCCGGGTTAAAAAAGAAACTTTACTAGCCTTTTCGGATAGGTCTATTATTAATTTAACTGAATTAATACCATCTAGAAGGGAATAAAAGCCTAAGACGGAAACTAGGGCCGTGTAGGCGTTTAAAGCCCGGTAAGGTTAAATACTAATACGGGCGCTACGGCTTAGTAAGACGGAGCGAAAAGTTAGTATCGCGTAAACTAATAAGGAAAAGTAACCTATACCGATAAAGGAAATTAGTATTACGTTATATAGCGGCAAGTACTATATAGTCTTAAGCGGCGGTATCTCCTTTTAAAAATTTATAAATATACTCGGATAAAAGGTTATAGGCCGAGTTATTATTTTACTCGACCTAGTATTACCCATGTATTAAGATCTTATACGTTATATTATTATATAGTTTAATACGAAGAAAGAATAGTTCGACCGAGACCTTATAGTTTTCCCCTATAACGATAAGAACCCGTAAAAAGTCGACTTTTATTAAAGCGAGATATATATAATTATTACTTTACGTACGCTACTACGCGAGTTTAGAATTAGACTTTTGAAAGAAGTTTATCTTAGCTTTCCTCGTATAACGGAAGTCGAAGCCGACTAAGTTAACTCTAATATTTCTCGTAAGCGCGCGGGCTGAAAAATAACTATATAAAAAAAAGCCGGAGGAAGAAGATAATATTCTAATTACGGTGAAGAAAGAAATTACTAAGCGGCCTCGCGCGGAAAAGACTAAAAGTAAAGGAAAGGCTACCGATAAAGAGTAAGAAGGACTATAGCTAGCTAATACTAGCTAGCCGGAGCTAAAAAAAGAAAAAGAGGAATAGATAGAACTAAAGTAAGAAAATAACGAATAAGTGGAACTAAAAGAAGAAAATAAGGAACCGGTAAAATAAAAGCCGCGCTAATCTCGTAAAGTTATTATACCGGCCTTAATAATAGATCTATATAACTAAACGGTATCATTTTCGGCTAGACGGAAGCGTATAATCTCGAAAGTAAAAGGTAAAATAGATTAATAGGGTAAATATATTTATAAATAATTAGAAGGCAGAAAATTTTAATTATTTATTCGCTATAGTCTTTATTACTTATAATTTTATCTGCTACTAGATCCTTAGTTCTGATCCCCTTATTTCTGAAAAACTCTTTAACCGAAGTAATACTTACCCTATAGCGTAGAAAGCATTATAAGAACGGGTTCTTTCTTCTCCTTATCGTATAAGTATAACCCCTTTCGTATATACTTATATAAAGGCAGCGAAGGACACTGCTTACCTTTTATAGTAAGAATTTCTAGTAAACCTATCGCCGTGGCTTTTATACTACTATAACTTTCTATTATTATTTATAGAAGATATTAGTTAAGGCTTACTAGCTTATCTATAAGAACGTTTTCTAATATACGAAGCCGTATAAGATTAACCCGAACGTAAAGGTTAGGACTGCTTTAGTGGTAGAGGGCCTAAGGCTTTCCGTTTACGATATATAGTGTAGATAGTTAGGCACGAATTATATAGTAGTTATACACTTATATAAAACGGGTAAAATCCGTCCGAATTAGAGGTATATAGACGTAGAGAAGGGTAATTTTATCGATAATAGAATAAGGATCGAAAAGGCCGTGTTTAGAAAGATAAATAAAGAATTCCTAGAAGAATTAGTAAAAAGTGCTAAAAATAGAAAAAATACTAGATACTTATATGCTAAAAAGCCGCGCGAGATTAGTAAAGTCTATTCCACTATAATTTAATCCATTAATTATAGATACTTTTACTAAATACCCAGTAATCTTTAAACTTAATTAGAATCTCTTATCTGGTAGCGTTTATCTTTATATAAGAGCCGGCGGAAAGAAACTAGTAGCCGCCTATAAGCGTTATTTCTTTACCTTAGTCGGAACGGATTAATTACGGGATAAAGCTAACTTACTAAATAACCTTTATATACTAAACGAGTATATTTTTAAATATATACGCGGATACGCCTATATAGAATTAAGTTATAAACCTTAAGTACGCGTTTATCCTTACGTATATTATAAAGCCGAAGGGTAATAACTTATTGTACGTATTTATAGACTAAATAAAATTAGGTCCCGGCGTTATCTAGCCTTTTCGATGGTATCATATCTCCTTATACCTTACCGCCACGTCTTTAGGAAATAGTTCTATAAATATACGGTATAGCTTATATACGCTAATAATAAAACCTTATTAGCGTATAAACGTGTAGAGCTATACTTTGCCTAGGCCTTTCATAAATAATGCCGTAAGGTCTTTCTTTTCGAAGAATAGCTTTATACACTAGCATTCGGCTTCGATTTATTCTGTATCTTAACGTCTCTAAAGGTGCTAATATCTACGGATTCGTTTAAGACCTCTCCTTAAGATCTAGAAGCCTTCGGCTTAGAGCTAATAGAGTATCTTATCGTCGTTAAGAACGTTAAAGAAAAGCGTGTGAATACGGCGAATAAGATTATCGGTAATAAGCGTATAAGTCTCTCTGCGTAGGCCCTATACCTTATAATAACGCTATAAGGTCTAGCGTATTACCGCTTTACCTATTTACTCTTCCACGAAACGGTATAAAGCCTAATCGGTATAACCCTCTTTATAGCGGCGATATATCTTATCGCGCAGGGGTTTTAGGTTAAAGTATTTACCTCGTATAATAGGATCAGTCCAGAAATTATTAGAAAGTGTAATACGCGCTCGTAAAGGGTTATCCGGAGATAGAATAGAGTTCGCCTAATAATAAAAATATCTACTAAGATAAAAAGAGAACCGACTAGCCAGCGTACACGTACGTATACTATCGTATAACATAACCTATTATAGTAATATAGCGAAAAGGGTATATATAAATACCTATATATATTTAATATTCTATATTATAAAATAATACTATATTATATAATATGAAATATATAATTCTAATATTTAAATAAGATATTATAATATAAGTAAAAGGTTATATTATATTAAAGGTATAACATATATAGATAATTATACGATATTAATACAGGATACTACTATTAAGATACACTTAAAACATAAGCCTTATAAGATTATAAATATATAGCTATATTATTAAAAAAGCTTTTTAAAAGTAGTAAAAGGTAGATTAAGACTTAAAATATAGTATCTACTATTATAATAATAATAATAATAATAATAATAATAATAATAATAATTTTATAATAGTATATTATATAGTAATATTCTTACTATAAATACACTATTATATTTAAATCCTTTCTTTATTTAACTATAACCGAATTGAGTCATATTAATCTATTATTAACTAAGCTCTAAGTAGTATATCGTATAGATATACTCTCTTAGTAAAACTAGACCTATTCTTAGTTTAATAAGGTAATTAAAGGCCTTAAAATTATATTTAATTCTTTAAAGTGCTTTTATTATTATTGGATTCTATAACTTATAAAAGCCTCTTAAGTTAAGTATTTTTACGTTACTTAATATAAATTATCAATTCTTTAATAACCTATTATTAGTCTTCCTTCTTTTCTAAGCTCTTAGTTAATTATAGCTAGCTATTTGGCTTTATTCTCTTTATCTAAATCTACAGAGTCGTTATTAACTACTATAGATACTATAATCGTGGTTATAATCGTTATAGCTTATTTATTTATAACTTCTTACTACTTAGTCTATTATATCCGTTCTTATTTATCTAGTGGGTTAATATCAGGTGCCTGCAGCAGTAGTCACAATGAGTCCCCAGTATGAACCCATAGGGGTCCAGGCGTGCCTAGTCTAAAATCCCTCGAGGCATAAATAAAGCAGTTATCACACAGCAAATAGAATAGTCCCTCGAAGCAAATAAGGCAGCCCTCGAGGAAGCAAATAAGTAGTCCTCGAGGAGTAGCGGAACGTAGTCTTAAGAAGCAGAGGAGCCTCCTCTTTAGATAGGGAGGCTAGCGATTAATCTAATTCCTTAGCTATACCCATATTCTAACCCTATTATAATCCTATCGTGATTATACCTGGTTCTTTACTTAACCCGCCTATTCGGGACTATATAGTATCTATAGGAGTTCCTAAGAATTATTAGGACCTAGCCCCGGCCTATTATAGGGCTAAGGCCTTAACTATTACTAACGGACTAGCCGGCGCTCGGGCAGACTTCTAGTCCGCTACCTAATAATACCGCCACCGCTCGCGTGCCCCTTCTTATACCCCTGCTTCTACCCCTACTTCTATATCTGCCCCTACGCCTATACTAGCCTTTACTCCTAGCTACCCTATACGCCCTAGACCGTTATCGTACCTTAACTCTATTACTTACTATAATTATAACTAAAAGGGGCACTATGCTACTATATACTCTAGCCCTCGGGTACAGCGCCCGAGTAATAGTAACCCGAATACCTAACCGGTATCTACCTCTCGCCCTATAGTCGGCCGTATCACGGGCGAGGTGCCTTAGGAACTATACCCGCCTCGGACTACCCCTACTACTATACTAGTAAAGGCACGCATGTCCCTTCGCCAAGGTAGGGAATAGGTGTAGATATTAGCCCTCCTCGATAGAGGCGCCGATATTAACGTGCTGGATCGGTCCCTGCTAAGACCTAGTTAGGTCCCTAAGGGGTCCCCTATCCCGGTATCCTGGATTACAGAAGGATAAACGAAGATAACCCTTAGGTCCCTCTATAGGATTATCACTACCACCGACTATTAGGATCGGAAGAAAATACAGTGCGTCGAGTTTTACGTTATAGACCTCGATCCCTAAGGCGCGAAGATTATCTTAGGGAGGCCGTGGCTTATAGCCGTTAACCCTAACGTTAATTAGTAGTATAGTATATAAACCTATCCCTTAATCTACGCAGAGTTCGGTATAGTTACGTTACCGAGAGAACTACGTAGGGTAGTCAGATAAGCTAAGTCTATCCTTACTCTGACCTATATAGGTTTCATGCGGATTCCACGTATCGGCTATATCGGCCTAATAGAAAACCCTTTAGTGGGATATAGAGATGCATTCTTAGGAAATAGGGTCCACCCTAGTCTAAACGAGGACCTAGTAGCCGCTACCACGCTACCGGAATAGTATTAAGATTTCGCTAACGTTTTTAACGTCGAAGACGCCGGGAGGCTACCGACGTATTAGTAGTAGGATCACCCTATTAAGGTTAAGGAAGGGAAGAAGCCCCCCTACAGCCCTATTTACCCCCTTACCGTATAAGAGCTCGAGGTACTATGCTAGTACCTACAGGATACCATTACGAAAGGGTGGATTAGACTATCTACTAATCCGGCCGGCGCCCCTATCCTATTTATCCCTAAGAAAGGTAGTAAGCTACGTTTATATATCGACTATTGATATTACTTAGGGGGTAAGGATTAAAGGACCGTGTACCGCGGAGTATAACAGATATAGGTAATTATAAGTATCTATATAGACTAGGCGAATACTATTATATAGGTATAGACTATACCTAGTAGACTATGCCTAACTAAGGGCTTTAGACCTTAGAGACCTCGGGTATTAGAATATAATAAGGGGAGATACTAGGAAAGACTAAATAGAATCTAAATAATATAGTATCTATAAATAGAGTCTATACTACCTAAATTAAGGGATAAAAGAGTCTAAGATATATAACTTAATATAATATATATATATATATA
>NW_021167094.1:320031-320726 GCF_003711515.1 Sodiomyces alkalinus F11
CCGCCGTTACTATTACTATTACTACTATTATAGCTATTAGTATGAAAAAGAAGATAACCGTATATAGAAAGACTATAGCTGTCACGAAGGAACTAATAATTAAGATTATTATTATATCCATTAATAACGTCTCCTAAAAAGGATATAAGCGCTATCCATAAGATCGCCGTGTATACCGCAAGGAAAAGGCTAACTACGAAACGTAGTAATAAGAGTTTAATAAGGTACACTTATATATTATAGCGATTATCTATACTATATTATATAATATCCTTATATAGATATAAGATAATAATATAAATAACGCGCGGTTATAGGTTAGGCTTCTTTATATATAAGCAGGACTCCTTATAGATTTTGATAAGGAAGCTCTTATTCTATACCGACGATATACCTCGCTTATAAAGGCTATACTTCAGGATATAGATATACAGGTTATAAGCTTTAAAAAAACGATAATATACTATAAATTTAGAGGCGTTTTAGAGCTATTAAGCGTAGACTATTAGGTAGAAAACGCGTTAAAAGCTATTAGACCTATCTCCTAGAAATAAAGTACTAACTATATAGTAAATAACTACGACAATATTATAGAAAATAAGCTAATAATTAACGACTTCGTAAAGGCTCTAAGGGCGGTTCTTAATAATATAAAGAGCCTTTAGTCTGCTATAAAGTATAGAGTTAGATTCTAC
>NW_021167094.1:321001-357560 GCF_003711515.1 Sodiomyces alkalinus F11
TATCTATAAATTAGTTCCTAATAGCTAATTACTTTAATAACTATTATATAGTTGTATTTACTAAGGATTTTGTATTTAATAGCTTAGCTATATCTATATTTCTATAATTTATTATAGTATTATACCAACTACTACTCTACTTTTTAAGAACTTTTAGAATATGTTTAAATATAAAATAGCGCGCTTATCTTATAGTATAGTGCCTTTTAATAAAGGTTTATAGGTAAAGATATAGTAAGTTTATATAGTATATTTGTAATATATATTAGAAGAATTAGTAATATACTAAAAAGAAGACTACTATTAATATTAATATATATTTTAGTAGCGGCTAGCTTAGTATTCTACTCTTAATACTAGATTTTATAATCCTTATATCTATTATAGATAGCTTAATAATAGACTATTATTTTAGATATTAAATCCTCTTTATAATACGTAATATATAGGTACTAGTTATAATATATAAGTAATTTAATTAACTATTAATCGTCTTTATTTATAATAGTTATAATAGCTATACTATTAATAGTAGCTACCTTTTAATTACTCTTATATACGTAAGTCTAATTGTTAGCCTTATTTATAATCCGTATAATAATATATAAAATAACGGTATATTTTATAAGTATATTATTTATTATATACTTTATCTTATATTATAGAAAGTCGGGTTTGTATAGCTAATATATATAGTATAGTATATTATATATAATATATATATCATAAGTCTTTTAGTTATTAAAATTAATTAAGAAGAAAAAAGGGTATTATTATTAAAAAGCCCTTTATTTAAAGCGTTATCCCTTAGGTGTTAAAAAAACCCTGGGCGCCGCCGTATATAAGCAAAAAAAAAAAACCCCTACCAGTTATCCTCTAGAAGATCCTCGTTATTATCGCCTACTAGGATATCTATTAGTACGCTAGTGTATATGTTTATAAGATAGAGAATATTACTTACTCTCCTTAGCGGCCGCGATTAGCGCCCTTCTAAGGTGCGTAATATAGCGCGTGGGGATACCCTCGAGGTTAAGCGTTATTAAGGTCTTATTTTTACCGGCGGGGAGATCTTCGGTAACACGTTTACGCTTATTCGAGCGCGGGGTTTTATTAACTTCTATTTAAGTTAGTATATTATCGTATAGCACTATAAACTAACTTACCGGCTAATAAGTAACTAAATAAGCCCGCGCCGATAGTATAATTACCGTAGCCGCCTTTACCGAAGTCTTTTAGCACTATACACGACGTAAGTATGCCTTTTCCTGTAGTATATTTATCGTACCGATAGCGGCCCCGCTTCTTATTACCGTATATTTACACGAATAACCCGGAAAGAGCCTGCGAGCGTGTTATATTAAAATCAGGAAATTTAATAGCCGCGCTTTTCTGATATTTACGGCGTATAGTAATTCTATATTTAATCTATATACTTATTAGCGTATATTATCGTACGTTAATATAAAGATATATACGGTAGGATTATTCTTATTTATATACTACGAGATAGTACTAGCGTACTTCTATTTAAGCTCTGTATATCGAATATATCGAATCGTTAGTAAACTACTATATAGAGCGTGTATAGAGATATGCGGTCGAGTATAAAGGTATCTAGCAGCGGGGATTCTAACGTTTCTTTTAGCTAGGTAGGGGGGGGGGGTAGTTCTTCTCTATCGATTTCTGTCGGCTATTAGTACTATTCGTCGCCCGCTATTCTTACTCGAGATTATTTGCTTATACCCTTTTACGTATGGAACCGTTTCGTCTTATATAATAGTATATAACCTATTATATAATAAGTTAGCCCTGATCTGGAACGGTTTTGCGATATCTTACCTAGACTAGTATAGTTAAAGCACTAAAACTAATCTTCCGGACCTATAAAATCCGAATCTTAGCCTGTTAGACCCGTATAATCGAGCCCTGATACTACCTTACATGGATCTTACCTGCGCGGAACCGGATATACGGGTAACTTACTAGCCTATAGTTATCTAAAGAGTGAAAATAAGATTAGGTCTAGCGGTAGCGTTATAGTTATAGTAGTAGAATTTTTTTCCTTATAGCTTATTAGCTCGTTATTATGTTATAGACTTTTCTTTTACTACTAGGGTATTTATATATACGAATATATACTATAGCGTACGGGTGTTTTTTTCGTGCCTATAGAGTGTACCTACTAAATTTATAGGGACTTTTTCGAGTTGTTACAGTGTCCCCTGCGGCATGCGGTAGTCGCCCCCGAATGCGGGTGGGAATGGCCATGGTCCGGCACTCCGGGACTGGTTAGGCCGCTGCCAGTGCGGCAAACGCTGTACGGTAGAACTGGATCCTAAGATGTGAAGTCGGCGTTAAAAGCCGTTGTTTTGAGTTGTCGTGGCCGAGGAGCCGTACAGGTTGAGGGGACATACAAGTGGCTATTCCCGCTGCTATTGATTGCGTCCATAAAGTTGTAGACACTCCCGCTCGGGAAGATCCAAGCAAAGACGTTTGGATCCATCGTGGATATGGCCGTATATCGCGATGCAGGAACAATGCAGAAAATTAAGGGACTGTCAGGGGGGGCTATTCTACTTCCCTTTCGCACCATCTCCGAACATCCCCACACCCACTACCCACGCACGATGCCTGCACTCACTCGAACAAATCGCCAGAAGTTAGTCGGCCGAGAAACCTTTTTCAATGGTCGCAATCATCAAACGCTACAAGAACATTACGTACGGCTTCGCCAGCTTTCTCACTACCACCATGGCTACGAATCTAACATGGAAATAGCATCGTTCAGGACCCCAACGTAAACATCGAGGACGACGACCAGCGTCTTGCCCTACTTGCCGAACTACGGGCACAGACAGCCCCTCCACCAGCCGACATGGACATTGATGCCGTCAACAAAGACTCCGAGATCTCTCCAACAGACCAAACCGGCCGTCCGCTCCCTCCGAAGCAAGTACAGTTCCGGCGTCTCCTCTTGACGATGACAGCCTGTTGCAAATCGAAGTAGACTTAGAAAAACGATATCGCTCGGATCTCATCAAGTATGGCTGTCCGCCATGCCGCCCTCCAGAGTATACCGTTCCTTTCGACATCGAAGCGAGAATACCACAACAACACCCTGCCGCCATATACTACCTTAACCTCGCAGGCAGTTTCCACCCTATCCTTCTTAGCAGACAGTTGTCGGAATGGCAAGGCTTCCGACTGTGCCAGGAGGGCAAGCGCAAGAAATATGGAAATTCCCACGATTCGGAGCGCATGCTGAGGGAATGGATGGAAGACGGCCGGTATATGTTGCGGAAGTATGACTACCCTGAGGTTGCCTCCCTCATTGCCTGGTCCTATGATTTCAAAAACCAATCCCCTCTCCAGACCTGGATCGAATTCCAGGTCTGGCACCTTTTATTGATTAGGGCCTAAAGGGCCGTGGCACAACGGCGCGTCAGGGGGGCATCTGACAGGAGCAGTGCATAGGTACCTATGTATAGTATAGTATCTACCTCATGTACATACCTCGGCTCTGGTGCGTCAGGTGGGAAGGTGCAGGGACAAACCTATCTCTCACCCACCCCATTTCTCAAAGAGTTCCTTCTCAAAAGCCGAAAAAGACAAGACAGCAAGCCCAACACACTTGAAGCTGTCAGCGGAATGTCACGCTCAATAAAAGATGTCGATGCGGACCACTACGGCGCGTTCGCCACCGCCCTCGTTAACCTACTACACACAAGCATCGCGGAGCACACGTACGCGGAGATCATTGACGGGATCCCGACGGCAGATACCTGGTATGCTTATCATGGAGTTCGTCACGACATCATTGAGGCGCATCGCGAGCTTTGCCCGGGCACCCTCGACACCGCGCGACAATTCCGAGCGGATCTTCACCCCGAGCATCTAGCCTTTAATTCAACGGTTGCCATATCCCTCCCGATCCTGTGTCTCTGCAACCGGCTTGAACTCATTCGCATGCCGTAATAGGTTCTTAGAGCTTATGAAAATTCGCCGCTAGGTTCGCGAACCTTCAAGCTGCGATTGATAGAAATGCTCGCTATTGCGTGTCATGACCTTGCTGCTCTCCTGCATCAAAAGTATGAGGGAGGTTTCCATAAAGGCGCGCATGCCTGGACACCGGCGAACGTTTCGACGCCCCGGTGGCAAATCGCGCCTCAGCCCCCACGGCCTCCAACCGTGTTTCTTCATGCTGCCTACGACGCCTTTGATCAGTATCCCAGAGGTGTCGCGGACATGGTCGGTTATTGGGCTGGATCACGCGTCTTCGGCGGGGTTGTGCTTTTTGACCGAGGAGAAGACGAAATGGGCGTACGTACCTGTTGTTTAATCCCTCCCAGGCGCTTTACACATGGTTGGGCCCTCGAGGGCTAATTCATATGCCTTCTTTCAGTGCCACGATGTCTTCCTTTACCCGAATGGGGGCCGCCGTCTCATTTTCCAGCCCTCAGAAGAACAAGTGGACCGCTTGTACACCTTTTTGACAACGCCAGCCTCCGAAACTGATGAGATTTCACCTCCATTACGTCTCATTCCCGAGAAATACGCTCGGCGCGTGGACCCTTGGGACGCTTTTGGGTCGTTGCACATCTTCCGCAATCGCTATGAGCGTAGGAGGGGCCCGAGGCCGAGAGGTCACCTCGTTGCTTTGGAAGACGATCCCCAAGGCCAGGACCTTTTGGAAATAATCAGAGAACGGTACGCTTAATCTGAGGAGTCTGTGTTGGGACCGTCTAGAGGGATAGGGAAATAAGTGTGGATATATAGGAACGAGATACCCCACACATCTAACACAATATGGTTTATCACACATCGATAAGGTGGCTAATAAGTGTATCTGATATATCTCCCGAACGTGGAATTATGGTGACAACATGTTAATTAGTCAGGAGACTTTCTTCATAAAAGGCACGAGAGACAAAAAGGAGACAAAAAACATACAACACCGGGTATTCGCTGGTCGTCACCGACCCAACTACTAATCCGGCCCTCACTGGCTTATCTAGGGGAGAGCGGACGGGATCCCGAGTTTTCCAGTGGGTATGGTCGTATGTACTAAGACATCACACCAGGACGTCTTATATAGTCTAGGAACAAGAATTGTAATAATTGTTCAAAAGGAAGTCGGAGAATAAGAAGTTTGGACCATGGGAGAGAGGACGTCAGGGGAGACGTAGGAAGCGAGGCCTTGGCGGAGGCCGACGGCGTTGGTTGTGTTGATGGGATGCGAGAGGTTATAGTCGGCGGCATCGACCTGAGGAGCTTTGTTTGCACTCATTGTTTCTATTTTTTTTTCTATTTTTTTTTTCTTAACCATCATCGTGAGATGTGAAGACGGAAGAAGTGAAGGTGAAAGTGGGAGATGAGATGCTTTTGCGGGGTATAAGTGACGTGATCGGCTCTGTGGGGCACATCACGGGGTTCTTCTCACCGGAGATCCGACCGAGTCTCCCTAAGGTATTTATCCAGTAACACGCACCATACATGTCTTGAATGCACGTGATATACTATCATCCATTCGCAAGGGGATTCGCCTTGATTACCATTCTTCTAGGTTCCAGACCAAAGGGTCAAAGTAAAACACCCATCTAATTATGTCAAGTTGATTACAGGCCCAACACCACACTCCTCAATCCCACTGCCGACGACTCATAATAATCGGCCGGGCCGGGTCCCAGGGCCCATAAATCTCATTCTTGTACTTCTGCAAGCCGATAAGCCACCAACTACACCCCCCAACGGCCAAAGCGGACGCGAGTGCGCCAACCACCATGCCGACGAGGGCGTTCTTCCACAAGAACAGGGGACCAGGACCACGACCAGGACCAGGACCATGACCGGAACCGGAACCGGAACCGCGGTGGTGGTGGTCGCCCAGAATAATGCCCACGCCGGCGCCGGCACCGAGGACGAGGAGAGCGGTCATGGCGTAGTGGTACGACCAGGAGCGGTGGCGGGCGTAGCGCCGAAACACGGGGAAGAGCCCGAAGACCTCGATGGAGAAGAGGGTCAGGGAGAAGACCTGGCCGGTGGAGGGCAGGCGGGAGGCCAGCACGGTCGAGGCCATCAGGGCGGCGTTGGTCGACAGCGAGGCCGGCACGCGGGCCGAGGCGGACCGCGCGGTGGAGTAGTCGAAGGAGAAGATGTTGACGGCCAGGAGCCAGAAGGACATGGCCCAGATGGAGTCGGACGACGTCGACCGCGTGAGCGATTTGAGGATCGGGGAGAGGCCGAGCAGCGTCGACCAGATGAGCATGGCGGATTTGATGGTGCCTAGCCGTTCGTGGGTCCGGCTGGTGGCCGGGTGGGAGCGGGGCGGGATCGAGTACGAGTGGGCGCGGAGCCGGCGCGGATTCGGAGGCACGGGAGAAGGGGAGAGGGTGGCGGGTCGGGGCGAGGGCAGAGCGGGGTAGGCGGCAGTGGAAAGTCCTGACGAGGAAACCCGTGCTGAAGAGCTTCGGTGGTGGGGAGGGAGAGCAGGAGGAGGAGGAGGAGGAGGGGGCGGTAGAGAGAGGCCGGCCCTCGTCCCGTTGCTTTCCATTCCGCCGTTCGCCCCGATACTACTCATGATGCCCGAGTCTCCGTTGGTGGGCGGAGAAGAAAAAGAAGAGGAATAGGGGGCAGCAGAGGCAACAGCCGAGTCCGTTTCGTCAGCATCCCAACGTTCCCAGAGAAGCCAACCGAGAAAAGTCGCGAGGCTGCTCCAGGACACCACGGCCACGGGAGACACGCGCTCCTGGAAGATGCCGACGAAGCAGACCACAAAGATGATCACGGAGCAGACGTGCTGGACGATGACGGCGGAGTCGGCGACCAGGGGCCAGAAATCGTACGGCTGCAGGCGGGGGTTCCGCTGCAGGTTCTCGAGGAAGGTGGCCTGGTCGGTGTAGTTGTCCGGGTAGGACTGCTTCACCCAGAGAAGCTTCTTCCACCGGCGCTTAGCCGCGTGGCGGTGCTGCTGTCGGCCCCGGCTCCGGGCATGACGGCGGGGTCGGCTGTGGCTGTCGTCGGCCGAGGGGAGGCCACTGTCGGTCACATCGCCGTTGGCGTTGGCGTTGGCGTTGGCGCTGGGGCTGGGGCTGGCGTCGGAGAGGGGGAAAAGGCCGCGGGGGTGTTGATGTTCGTGATGATGGCGCGGAGGGGAGGCGAAGATGGCGTCTTCCGGCGCGAGGTGCGAACGGTCCTGGCGGTGAGGAAGCGTCGTTGTCCTCGGCGAAGTGACGAGCTCACCCTTGGTCGGGAGGGTGGCCGGGAGGGTGGAGGAGCGGGTGAGAGGTGGGAAGGGCTCGAAACCCTCCTGGGCAGACGCAGATGGCGGAGACTGAGACGAGCGGCTGGAATCGTTTGACGGTGCCGCAGGGGCCATGCCGCCGGCCTTGAGACCCCGGAGGCTGTGTCTCCTTCGGCGTTACAATCGACGGCCTAGTAAACTAGACTGGTTCGAGACGTGAGAGCCTGAATGGGATGAGGTTTCATTTGAGATGTGTTTATCCTTAGTCCGTCCGCGGACGCGAAGAACACTCTGAGATCCATGGCGTTGAGAAATACGGGTCCTTTCATATGAATGCTTAGTCATAGACATGCTTAGTTGTCATGATATGGATTAGTAAGGAACACTAGGGGTCTAACCGCCCCCCTTTTGCCCGCCCCTCCCGTCGGTATAACGGTGACTCCGTACAGTACAACGGTACACGCAAGCCGCCCCCACCTAGGTAGGTACCGCTACAGCTTCACCACATATTAAATCACGTTCCAGCTTGACTTCCAGCCTCACTCAGCCCAAGATCTCTATTCTGTTGTGTGCTACCGAATCGGGTCTCAGCCTTACGTTACGCCCGCCCTTTCACATCTACACTGTCCCGCTGAATGGATTAGCAAAGCGTACCGTCTTTTCTTCTTCCCTTACCGTCCTACCCCGTTCTGCTTCACCCTCAGCTCGTCTCACCTCGCCTCGTCTCACCTCCTCACCTCCTCACCTCCTCTCCTCTTTTCCTCTCTTTCCCCTCGGCCATGTCTCTCCAGATCGACGAGACCGGCCGCAGGGGTCGCTCCAAATCTCCCAGCGGCCGTCGCGAGCGAAGTCGAAGCCCGGCAGTCCCTCACATAATGGACGCTCGTGAACCCTCCTACGCCTACCCCGAAGACGACCTTGACCCTCTCGATGACCGCGACTACGATCGCCGCCGCCGCCACCGCCACCGTGATGCGCCTCCACCCGAGGATGCGCCACCTGTCGGAGGTGGAGGAGGTCCAGCAGGATCTGGTGCCACCCCTTACCCCGAAGACGAGGGCCTGTTCCCGGGCCATCGTGCTATGTACGCCGGCTACCATGACCGCCCCCCCTCAGCTTACGCTCGTGATGGTCCTCCCTCCCCCGCCGTCGACCCGGGGTACTACCGCGGCTCCCGAGACCAGATCCCGCCTCCCGACAATTACCGTTCCTCTCGCGACAGGTTCCCCGACGATACCCCTGTGCGCCGGGACCTCGAACCGGGGGATCCCCGCGAATATAGGCGAGAGAAGAGAGACGAGCCGCCCCCTGTATCGCCCATAGACGATGAGAAGCTCAAGTTCCTCCCCCAGAAATACGCTCGTGCCAGTAGCAGTGCACCGGCCGAGGATAAGCCTCGTGATGATGATCGTCAGAAGAGTCGCAGGGAGCGCTATCGGGGTCGTGACGACGACGAGGACGAGGACGACGACGAGGACAAGAACAAGGACAAGAACAAGGACAAGAACAAGGACAAGAACAAGGACAAGAACAAGGACAAGGACCGTGAGAGGGAGAGGGAAGGGGGAAGAGACCGGGATCCCGACAGGGAGAGGGCTCGTCGGGCTCGATATGCTGATGATGAAGGGCGCGTGCGAGACCGCGAGCGAGACAGGGACAGTGAGCGAGATCGCGACCCTGACCGCGAAAAGAGCCGAAGAGATAGAGATGCCTACCTGGGTGACGATCAGGAAGAGGCGCGTCCCGAACGGCGCATCTCGAGAGCCAAGTCGCCCCGTCCCGAATCTCCTCCCGGGAGGTACAAATACTCCGATCCCAAGTCGTACGAATACGAATACGCCAAGGACGGCAGGCCCCGTCGCGACCGGGAACCTCGAGAGGATAACCCACTTTCGCCTGCACCTGCACCTGCACCTGAACCTGCACCAGTGGCCTACGGCTCTGCTCACTACGGCGATTCATACCAGCCCCGGCGCGAACGAGATGCGAGCCCCAACCCGGCTGTTCGACAGCCCCCCCGCGACCCTGCCTACGACCCTGCAGCACTGAGACCCCACGTCCTTACCGTCGAACCCGGCGGCGACAGGCGGGGCTCGAGACGTGATCGATCCCGGTCCCCGCTCCCCCCCACCGAGCGCATGTCCTCCCTCTCGGTCGGTAATCCCCACGGTCCCGTCGCCACCTCCCTCGCCGCCGCCCCCGGTTCCCCCCTGCTCGAGTCATACCACGGCACCTACCAGGACATGTCGCCCATGCCGTCGCCCCTGCTCCTGGCTTCCCAGGGCGGCTCTCACGTGGGAGCCGAGCCCCTCTCGCCCCTCTCGCCCCTCAACTCGGAGGACGAGCGCGGCGGTGGAGGCACGAAGCGCAATCGCCGCGCCCGCTTCCACGACCCGGAGGACAACGCCGCCCGCCTAGCCAACGCCCTCAAGGCCACCAAGCGGGACGCGCCGCCCAACACGGCGCCGCTGATCGAGATCCTCCCGGGCCTGACGCACGAGCAGGTGATGGAGCTGCGGCGCGAGTACAAGGCGCTCGTCAAGACGGGGCCCGACCGCAAGGGCGTCAACGTGGCCAAGCACATCCGGTCGCGCCTCAAGGACTCGGACCCGCAGCTCATGAAGGCCTGCTACTCGGTCGCCCTGGGCCGCTGGGAGAGCGAGGCCTACTGGGCCAACTTCTGGTACCAGGGCGACAAGACGCGGCGGGAGCTGCTCATCGAGAGCCTCATGGGCCGCACCAACGCCGAGATCCGCCAGATCAAGGACGCCTTCACCGACCGCAAGTACGACAACAGCCTGGCCAAGTGCATGCGCACCGAGCTGAAGGAGGACAAGTTCAAGAAGGCCGTCCTTCTCGTGCTGGACGAGCGGAGGATGGAGGATGTGGACTCGTACGGCCGCCCTCTCCCGCTGGACTACCGCCTCGTCGACCAGGATGTCGACGACCTGCGTCGCGCCGTCAAGGCCGAGCGGGGTGGGGAGTCCCTTATGATCAGCATCGTCGTGCAGAGGAGCGATACGCACCTGCGGGAGATTCTGAAGATGTATGAACGTTTGTACCGCAGCAATTTCGCTCGCGATGCCCTCAAGAAGAGCGGTAACCTGGTGGTGCGTTTCTTCCTTTTTTTTTTTTTTACTTCCTCCCCCTTTCCCCCTTTCCCCCTTTCCCCCTTTCCCTCGCCAAACTGAAAAGGAAAACAAAAAAAAAGAAAGAAAAAAAAGGAAAAAAGGTAACACAAATCTCTGCAGGGCGAATTGCTGGCACACATTCTCAACGGCGTAATCAACAAACCCGTCCGAGACGCCTTGCTCATCCACCACGCCCTGACCGCGTCCCGCCGCGACGAGCTGCGCCGCGAGCTGCTCACCTCACGCCTCGTTCGCTTCCATTGGGACAGGCACCACATGGAGGCCATCAAGAAGGCCTACCGGACCCGCTATGGCGCCGATTTGCAGGAGGCCGTCCGCGAGGGCACGGGCGGGGAATGGGGCCAGTTTTGCCACGAGCTGTGCATCTACCGTATGCCCGATGATGTGAAGCGTTTTGAGAGAGCTAGGTGATTGTCCTTGTCTTTTCTTCTTGTTCTTCTTTTTCTACTTGTTGTGCTGCAACGACACAGGCCTCGCGGGGTTGATCTTTGCAAATCCCATGAATAGCGAGCGGGACGAGATGATATGATGCATCAGACGTTGATATCGAGGTGCGTGATGGTTGACATGAATATATTCGAATGGAGCCGAAACGCCGCCGTCTACAATGCAATGACATGACGGCGTCCGCGTCCCCTGATCTCTCCTCCCAAGTCAACCACACAACCTGATAGTTCTCGTGTCCGAGGGATGGATCATCTTATTCTCCTATCGAACGTGAGCGTTAGACGTTATAAAATAACAAGGCCAAGTGTTGAATCAGCAATATAAAATAGTCTCTGAAGGGCTTCTCCCTCAGCTTCATCCTGCCAACAGGACCGTCCGAAACCATCATAAAACCATACCATACAATAATAACCTATCAATCCCATTTCTACCACCGTATACAGCCATCATGCACCATACAAACATAGAATGCATCTTTCCAACGCCGCTCCCAAAACAATCTCCAGAGAAAACGAAAACACCCCCATACCGGTCTGCTGATCGCGCATCTAGAAACCCCGAATAGGCTGGAAATCCCAAAACAATAAAACGCGGGGACGAAAGGGGAGCGCACTCAGTCTTCAGCCCCCCGTCATAGAAACCCTTTCGTCAGACTCGGCACGCGACTAACGCTGCTCTTCCGATTAGGAACATCAATCATCGAAACCGCATCCTCATCCCCATGGAGCCCCGTCCTCCACGCCGCCGGCCCATGCCCATGCCCATGCCCATGCCCGTTGATCAACTTGCGCAAGCTCCCGCCCATGGAGGTCGCCGCCCCCATCTCGAGCCGCGTCGTGACGTTCTCGAGCTCGCGCTCCAGCCGGAGGCTCTTCTCCTTCTCCTCCCGCAGCTCCCGCTCCGCCCGCCGCGCGCTGAGCTGGTTGGCCGACTCGGACGCCTGCAGCTCCTCGATGGTCTGCAGCAGCTTGTCGACCTTGTCCCGCATCCGGGACATGTCGTCCGCGAGCTGCGCGTTCTGCTTGTCCCTGCGGTCGATCTGGCTCTGGAGGTCCTTCACCGTCCGGTCCACGTTACGGACCGACCGTTGCGACTTGGTCCGCTCTGTCTCGTGTTCTTCGAGCTGTGTCTCGAGCTGTTGTTCGTCTGGGTTAGTATGCCGTTATGATGTAGGAGGAGGAGGGGGGATGGAACGCGAGAGAGAGAGACAGAGAGTGCGTGTGTGTGTGTGTGACAAGAGAGCCTACCTCATGAATGCGCTTGTGCAGAAACTTGATATCCTGACTGGCGCTCGAGTACCCCTTGGTCTCCAAGTCCACCAGCCTAATCTGCACCTCGTTGAGCGACTTCTCCAACGCCGCCTTCGCCTTCTGCAGCTCCGCGCTCGTCTCCCGCTCCACCGTGACATCCTTCTGCATCTCCGCCACCAGCGACTCGGCCCGCCGCATCTTCTCCACCGCCGCCGCCGCGATGTCCTCCTGCTGCGCCAGGCTCGACCGCAGCTCCAGCATCTCCCTGTCCGCGTTGGCCGCGTCCCGGAGCGACGGGCTGTCGCCCTTGGCCAGGTCCTCCAGCCCGCTCTTGGCCTCCTCCAGCCGCACCTCCAGGCTGCGCTTCTCGCGCACCAGGAGGTCGCGCTCCGACGTGACGTCGTCCACCGTCGTGCGCAGCGTCCGCACCTGCGAGAGCAGCGACACCACCTTGGCCTGCGCCTCGCTGTGCGCCTGCACCGCCTCCTCCCGCGACGACACCACGTCCGCGAGCGTCGACTCGAGCCGCGCCTTCTCCTTGGACCACGTCGAGCTGTTCAGCACCTCGTCGTCCCACTTGGACCGCAGCTCGTCGAGCTCCTCGCGGAGCCGCGCAATCTCCGCCTGCTTGAACAACTTCTCCTCCCGAGCGAGGTCCAGCTCCTTGGTGAGCGTCGCAAACTCGGCCTGGTACTTCTTCCTCGTCTGCTCCATGCTCGACTCCTTGTCCTCGATGTCGTTGGCCCTCTGGTTGCGGTAGTCCTCCAGCTCGTGCTGCAGTCTCTTCTTAGCCTGCGTCGCCGCTTCGAGGTCCGTCGCCATGTCCTCCACCTTCTCCTCCAGCCGCTGGTTTTGCCGCTGCAGGTCCTCCACCGCCGCATCCATCTTCTCCCGCTCCGACATGACCTCCGCGCACCTCTCCTCCGCTTCCTTGGCCTGCCCCCTGGCGAACTGCTCCGCCCGGTTCGCCTTGAGCACCGCAATCTCCGCCTGCTCGAGCTTGCTGAAATACTCGTCGGCCCGGCTCTTGTACAGGTGAAGGCTCGACGTGACGTCGGCCAGCTTGGACGTCTCGGCATCGAGCCGGATCTGGAGGTCGGCGAATTCCTGGAGCAGCTCGCTGCGGCCCGTGGCTTCTTGTTCCCGCGCCGCCGTCATCTCCTGCAGGTCCGACTTGGCATCCCGCAGCTCCACCTCCATCCTGGCCCGGTCGTGCCGCAGCTTCTCGAAGTAGGCCTTGACGTCGGTCAGCTCGGCAATGGCGTCCCTGTGGCTGTGAAGAAGCACCCTCCGCGACTCCTCCTGGCTGTTGAGCACGTCCAGGATCTCCTCGTGGGATCGCGTCCGGATGTCGCGCAGCGAGAGCTCCCCGCTCCGGATCGCCTTCTCGAGAGCCGATACCTTGGCCGTCGAGTCGTCCAGCATGTCGTGCAGTCGGCTGTTGGCTTGCTCCAGCTTCTGCATCCGGCGCAGGGACGGGCTCTGGTCGGGGTAGGCGTCCCCGTTGGCGTCGGGGCCGGGCGTGCTGCGCTCCAGCTGACTCTGGAGGTGCCGGTTCTGCATCTCGGCGATTTGTAGCTGGTTCTGCAGCTCCTCCACCTCCGCCTTGAGGTCCATGCGGTTGTTGAAGCTCAGAATGTCCGCAGTCCGGTCCGATCGAGTCGAATCCATCAATCCCGCCGCGTCGTTGTTCGTGTTCTCCGGGGCGGCGGCGGCGGTGGTGGCGGCGAATTTCCGCGTCGGCGTCGACGTGTTCGAGTAGTTCCGCGCCTGCAGCTTCGGCCGCCCCCTGTGCGTCGGCGACCCGTTGAAGGGCGCTTCGTCGTTCGGGTGCATCTCCTCCAGCTTCGGTCTCGCCGGCGAGAAATCCATCCGCGCCTTTCGGGCTTCGGCAAGCTGCGCCTCCGCATTCGCCGTGGCGGCCGTCTGCACGCGAAGGCTCTGCTGCAACTCTTCCACTTTCCTAACGAGGTCGAAGTTCTTGGTGAAGGAATTCCGCCGAGCCCCACCATCCCCTTCGTCGGCGGGGACGGCCACGTCCGGATCGACCGTCTTCAGCACCCTGAGCATCTGGGCGCGGAGTTCCTCGAGCTCCTTGTCTCGCGACTCCAAGGTGGACTGCAGCGTCCGGAGCGTCGTCTGCGTCTGGCCCCGAAGGTGTCTCTCCGACTCGAGCGCACGGTTGGCCTCGGCCAGCTGAGCGGTAGCTGCCGAGGATTGCTTCTCGGCATTGCGCGACGCCTTGGATTCCCGCGCGACCTCGTGCGTCAGGTCCTCGACGTTCAACTGCAGCTTTTCCACCTTCTTCTCGAGGCCGGCGATGGTGAGCTGCGCCTCGGCCACCTGTTTGTTGAGCTTGCCGTTCTGGTCCTCGACTCGGTTCTTCTCCCGCTGCAGCGACACGATCTGGCCGCGCGAGGCCTCGCTGGCCCTCGACGTCGACCGCGCAATCTCCAGCCCTTTCTGCTGCAGCTTGTTCAGCAGCGCGCGATTGTCGTTCTCGGACGCCGTGAGCCGGCTCTTGACCGTGTGTAGTTCGCGTTCGAGTCTCTCCTTGACCTGGTCGCTCCTGAGACTGAATTCGCCAGAGGACAAGATGCGCTTGTTCAGGTTTTCGATCTGGTGGTTGAGCTTGGCGCATTCTTCTTCGAACCATGACAGGCGTTCCTGGGCCGCGTCCAGGTCTCGTCGCAGGCTGGCCTCACGCTCGCGGGCGGCTCGGGTGGCGGCGCGTTCCCCGGCAGCCTCTGCCTGCGAGCGGGCTTCTTCGGCCTGGGCCTTGGCCGCCCGGAGGTGCCTGATCTCTTCGCGCGCCCCGTCGCGCTCCTCCTCCGCCGTAGCCCTGGCCTCCTTTGTCCGGCGGAGAGTATCCTGCTGGGCGTAGAGCTCCTTCTCGATGATGATCTTGGCCTCGTTCAGACGGTCGTATTCCTCTTGGAGCGCATTCAATTTGTGTTCCCCCAACAGGAGGACGTCGTCGCGAGATTGGCGCTCCCTGCTCGACTCGAGCTGGACATCGTAGAGCTGTTGCTTGAGGTCTTTGATCTGCGCCTCCAGCACTTGGCGGCCCTCGTCAGCCCGGGCATCCTCCGAGAGGCGGGCCTCGAGCAGGTTCTTGGCGTCGTCGGCCTCGCGTCGAAGTTGGGACTGCTGCGACTTGAGAGCCGAGAGCTCGGCCTGGACCTCGCGCAGTCTGGCCGATACGCCCTCCTTGTCCGCATGCAGGGCCTTCTTCTTCTCCTCAAAGGCACGACGTTCCAGCTCGTACTTCTTGTTGTCGGCCCGGAGGAGCGCCAGTTCGCTTTCCTTTTTGCGTACGAGATCCTCATAGTCGGTAGACGTCTTGGATAGCTCGGACAACTGTTGCTGCACGTTCCGGTTCTCGTGGGCCAGGCGGGACTCTCTCGACTTGGCCATCTGCAGCTCTTTCTGGGCATTCATGAGCTTGACGCCGAGGTCTTGATCCACCTTGAGGAGTTTGCCCTCGAGATCCCGCGTCTTCCGGTCCTTCAAGGCAAGCTGGCTCTGGAGCATCTTCATCTCGCTCTCCAGCGCGGCTTCTTGCTCGCTCCTCTGCGACTGCTTGGTCGACATGTCCTCGATGGAGGCCTCGAGTTCCGCCGCCCGTGCCGAGAGCTGCGTCTTCTCCTCCTCCAAACGGGCAATGAGCGAGGCGGCCTGCTCCAGCTGGGAACCGTACGTTTCGACTTGCTGCTCGGCGCGCTTCTTGGCCTCGAGGAGGTCGTCGAGCTGGTCCTCCAGGCGCTCCTGGTCCTCCAGGGCACCGGCCAGCTTCTCCTCCAGCTCCTCTTCACGGAGCTGCAAGCGTTTGAAGATTTCTTCCTTGTCGAGGGCCAGAACCCTCTCGCTCTCCAGGGTGTGCTGGATTCGGAGCATCTCGGCGTGGACGTTCCGCTTCTCCTCTTCGACGCGCTGGCGATCCAGGGCGTCTTGCCGCATCTTCTCGTGGAGTTGCTTGATCGTAGCATCCCTCTTCTTCACCTCGGTTGCGCTCCTCGTCGCTCCCAGCAGAGGTTTCATCTTGGTCAGCAGCTGCCACCACGGGTTGTCGACCAGATCGAGGTAGACGTGGAAGTTCTTCTGGATGATGCGCGTGGCCTCGGTCCGGAAGAGTCGCTTGAAGGCGCTCCGTCGCTGGATGTAGCCCCGAGCCACCGACTGGAAGCGCGCCATGATGTCCGAGATGAGGGCGTCACGCTGCTCTTCGAGCTCGGCCAGGACGCCGGCGCGGAAGAAGACCTTGGTAAGGCCGACCCGATACAGACCCTTGTCCAAGCCGAACTTCTCCAGCATCATGGCGGCGGCGGCTTGGCCGTCCATGTACCCCTGAGGCATGTCCCGACACAAGACCTCGTAGCGCTGGCGGAACTCGGCAAACGACAAACGGTTCGGAAAGCCGGTGCGGGCGATGCGGATGCCCTCGAGCACGCCGTTGCATCGCAGCTGGTCCAGTACCAGCAGGTTGTTGAACAGCTTGGGCTTCTTTTTGTGATTCGGGAGAATGCAGCGGACGAAATGCGGATGCGTCGAGTGAAGCTGGCCCATCAGGCTGTGGAGCTGCTCCTTGTGTCGCTGGGCGACGGTGCGGAAGAGACCCTTCTTCACCCGGCTGCGTCCGGTGACGGCATCGTCGCCCGCATCGGCGCAGTCGGCGAACAGGGAGGCGATATGTGGGTCGGAAGAAGAAGCCAGCAGCCGTGTGATGTTATCGTTCAGCGGATCCTTGTTCTTCTCCAGCCAGCCGTCGGTGGAGTACTCGACCTCGGCGGCGTAATGGGTCAGGATGAAGCCCTGTCCGAGGCGAGAAGGCCGATACTTGTTGGACTTTTTGTCCCATAGCGAGTTCAGCTTCTCGGTGAAGGACTTGTCGGTAGCCTTGGGCATGACGCAGTCCTCGTCCAGGCAGGAGAAAATACCAATGGGGTTGGAGAGTTCGATGAGATCGATGGTCGGCTGAAGGTCGCGGCCGAAATCGATAAACTTCCACTCGATCTGCTCCCGGGCATATTCTTCCTGCTCGAGGACGAACATGTGGTGGTTGAAGAACTGCTGCAGCCTTTCGTTGGTGTAGTTGATGCAGAGCTGTTCAAAGCTGTTTTGTTCGAAGATCTCGAAGCCGGCAATGTCCAGAACGCCGATGAAGTGGGGGTCGTCCAGGCTCAAGCCCGTGCCGGTCCGGTCGAGCCGGCGGTTGATCCGGGTGACCAAGTCGCCGAAGCCCCGCTCGTAGATGCCCTTGGACAGCGCGTCGAGTCCGAGGCGGACTTGTTCGGGGGTTTGGACCTTCTCGACCCATTCTCGGCCGGCCTTGACCCTGGGGTGCAGCAACCCCTTGAGGAAGGGTTCCAGGGGCACGCCGAGCAGCTTGCAGACTTTGGCGGCCTGGCCCTTGGCGTCTGGGGCCAACCGGGCCTGGTCGGCGGCCCGGCTTTCTTTGACGACGGAGATGTTGCCGAGGTGGAGGACGGCAGCAATGGTGCGCAGAATGGCGAGCTGGTCGTCGGCTGAGAAGCCCATGACATTGAACGCATCCATCAGGGACTTCCATTCTTCTCGATCGGAGACACCCACGATGCTGTCGTGGCCGTCCCGGGTGTATGCAAAGTCGTCCACGTCCATGCCGTCCATGAGAAAGGCCCGCTTCAAGACGAGGTCGGCGCCCTTGAGAAGTTGGTAAAAGATGTGGTAGTTGCGCTCCTGCGAGTGGATGCGAACAACGCGAGACTTTTCGAGGAGGTACCAGTCGATGAATGCGCCAACGATGGAGCCGGTACGGCTGAACTCGATCCGAATGAATTTGCCAAAGCGCGAAGAGTTGTGGTTGCGTACGGTCTGCGCATTGCCAAAGGCTTCCAGTATGGGGTTCGCGCGCAAGATCTGCTGGGAAAGGTTGGACTGCTGCTGGGACCGTGGCTTGGCCGGGTTGTCCTGGTGGGCAACAGCGGCCAGGTATTGGATGACCTTCTTTGTGTTCTCGGTCTTGCCGGCGCCTGACTCTCCCGTGACGAGGATGCTTTGGTTCTCCCCCTGTTCGACGAGGTTCCGGAATGCTTCATCGGCCATGGCGAAGATGTGCGGTTTGGTATCGTCCCGACTCCTGCCCTTGTACATATTGACGTATTCGCTGGTGTATATGGGTAACGGGCAGTAAGGGTTCACGGTGACGAGGAAAAGGCCCGAGTAGGTGTAGATCAGGTCGGCTTGGTATCTCATGTGGAGGTTGTGGACGACAGAGGCTTCGTTCAGATGGGTCAATTCGGCCATATCGTCTGCCTTGTCGAACTTGGCAGGGTTCACTTTGTCGACGCTTTCGGAGTCGACTTCTCGTTGCTATTTGATTTCTAGTGTCAGAAGGCCCCCGCTGGCTATCTTTTCTTTTCTATTTTGCTGTGTCTCCCCACAAACTGGCAAAAGCTGGGAATGTTGGAATGGAAAGACGGGAAGTTGAAGAGTTGATTACTTACCGTACCATCATCGCATTGAACCAATATCCGGTTGTCTGCTCGCTCCTCCACAATCCAACCTTTGACGAAGGCCACCTGCGGGTCCTTAAGCCACACATAGCGCTTCCCCGAAAAGTCGTTCTCGCCCTCGATACCCTTGACGGGGTCTATGACACGCCGCATCTCCTCGCTCTTGATGAACGAGGGTGCGAAGGTGTTGGACATGGGCGTGCTAGTGCCATTCCTCGAGTCGCTGCGGGAATGGCGATGTGATAAGCCCAGCGGGACGAGTGCCGGTGCTAAGCCGGAGGGTTGTGTCTCATGCTGGCTTCCGACAGTTGGAGAGGGCGCCGGGGCATTGGATGAGGAAAACAGGGGCGATGGAGACGGAAAAAGGAGAGACTTGGGCCTCGAATCAGTGCCGGGCCCGGGTGAAGAGGACGTCGCCCTCGAGAAAGGGTTATTGCGTAATGACATGTTCGAGGCTCGAGGCGGCCCTTAATGAGAAGGTCCTGCTACTCAAGGCTGCCGCAAAGAGAACATGGAGAGGGGTCTCAGTTTCTCGTACACCTATACACGCGTTCCCAGCGTCCTGTGTCTCTTGTGGTGGGTTCACACTTGGCTGGGAAAAGGCACATCAGAGTAAACGTGTCAGTTGAGAGGGTTGAGAAGGGAACTTGGGGGGGAACGAAGGGAACCCCAGAAAAAAAGAAGAAAAGAAAAAAGAAGAGAAGAGAAGGATATCTCTCTGCGAGAAAAGAAGGCTTGGAAAGACGGGGAGACGGGGAGGTCGAGAGGTCGAGATGTTGGTGTTGTTTTAGGTGTAAAGGTTCAAGTGAGTGATGTCAGGCTCGTCAGCCCCGTGAAGTTGAGGGAAAGGGAAAGTGCATGGTTGCTTGGACTACCCGCGCCAAAAGTAAACAAAACAAGGGGGGGGGGGCGCTGTTGATAAGATCACGTGTCGATAACGAAATTTCCGTCGCAAGTACAGGGTACAACACCATCCCCAATCCGGATTAGTGTGTCTTCGGATCGCGTCGAGACCCATCACTCGAACAACTCGGAAATCCGTCTTCGAATTTCTTGCTGCGACCTCAACCCACAACCAGTCCAGAGCCACAGTCCACGCCCTCTCTCTCTCTCCCTCTCTCTCTACCTTAATGTCCCTCTTCATACCATCCCGACACTTCTAGGTTATCCCAGACATTCAGCTGCTATTGTCTACACAAAGGAAAGGGGGCTTTGTCTTTGGATTGCGCGAATAGTTTTGTGCTGCTTCTTCTCTACTAACCTACCACCAGTCCACAAGTTAGGTCGACCCCTTTCTACCACATCGCACCCCTTCATCTGCATCATCGGCAAAGCATCCGGATAAAGCCGATTGTTACATTTAGCAGTCATCCAACAAAATTTCCATCCACCAGAGGCTCGCCGCCATCTTGTGCCACCTATGAACGGTGTGGTTCTTTCTGTGCGCGCACAACTTTTCACCAAGCGACAACCTCTTACTTTAGCGAAACGAACCTTCAAGGCCATCGACTATTCTCCTTTTACCTTGGCCCTGCCTATGCGCATATTCACATCCCCACGAACTGACATCAAAGGATAGAACACGTCAAGTCGCGGTCTATTCTGCAGCCTAGGTTGGGACATGATGAGTTACTACCCATACGGGTACGGATACGGGGATGGCCAGTACCAAGGCCAACCGGCTGGGGGTAACAACTCTCATTCTGCGCCTCATGGAAACACCGGTCCACCATCACATGGCAGCGTGCCTGGTCTTCATGTGACCCCTTTGACCCCTGTCCAAAGTGCCCAAACCTCGTTTGATCAAAACCGAGGCACAATACCAGGCCTGGCTTTCAGTCAATCCACAGATGCTGCGAGATGGCCTCCATGGCAGTCGGCGGAAGAGCCTAATCTCGTGCCCGCCGCCCAATTCTATCGACATCCGAACGGTGCTTCCGACGGCTCATCTGGCCCAACGAACATGAACACGAACACGAACCCATCCAACCCGCACAGTCAAGAGCGAGGTCAAGATCATCCTACCTCTCCTGCTACCGTCCAACAACCCCAAATGCGGTCCGCCGATGATAATGACACCGCAGAAGAAGGGGAACTTTCCGAGGGAGAATTCAACGATCTCTACGAGCCTGAAAGCTTTGGTCAGCCTACGACGGCTCGCCAGGAAGACGACGATGATGACTATGAGCCAGGAGAGGCAGCCTGGGATGACGTCCAGGTACAGGCACAGGTTCAGGCAGAGGCGCAAGCCCAGGCAGAGGCGCAGGCCCAGGCACAGGCCCAGGCCCAGGCACGACGCCAACAGGACCGTCGGGAGACTGGACAGGCCGCTGGTCAGAGGGCTCTTCCCTCCCATACTGCTAGTGAGAAACATGGCCCAACCCTGCCTCTTCTTTATCCAAAACAAGTCCCCTCTGCATTTGCTAACAGCCACAGGTCGGGAACGATCCGGCTCCTATTCGCCTTTTCTTTCCCCTACAGAGATACAACCCGCGACACATCCTGCGTTGCAGATGGACACCCCACAGCCGCTGGGCTCGACCAAAACAGTATCCTCTCGGGAGATCAATCGAACCCAGCAGACACGACTCACAGAAGCCAAGAAGCGTGCTCGGGATGCCATTCTCCGTCTCTGGCCTCTCAACGTCAAGTACAGAAACTATGTCGAAGAAGGGATTGACGAGGCGGTCCTCCGTGAGCTGTTCAAGGAACTCGGTCTGACCATAGATCCTCCGCACATCACGCCCACAAGCACGGGGCCGCAAATACCCGGCTTGGCACCCCCCGCGCCGACTCAGGCAACCCAACCTGCGCGGCCTGCTCAGCCAGCTCAGCCTTCGAAAAGGGTAGACACCGGTGCTGGTGGACCTCAAGCTCCCCCTACAGCCAAGTCATCGGCTCCTCCTGCGTCGGCCTCTCCGTCGGCTCCTGCTCCGATTCCTCCACCTGTTCAGCCGCCAGGCCCAGCGAGATCAACTGCAGCAGACAAGGCCGAGGAAAGAAAGGACAGGATTGCTCGACTGCTAGCGGCAAAGGGGGCGAAAACACCCGGTACTGTTGCATCACAAGCCTCTGCGGGAAGCCAGAAAACTACACAGACACCACCAAGGCCCGAAGCAGAAGCAGAAGCAGAAGCAGAACCTCGCCCTGCGTCTTCTTCAACTTCGCCCCCGGGCTCTGCTTTGACGGCGAAGGAGTTGCAACAACAGCAGAAAAGGGAGGCTCTCGAAAAGTCTCGCGAAGCCCGTGCTGCGCAGAGAGCTGCCTCGCGTAAAGACACCGCTGTAGTCCCGCCTTCGACATCGGGCGCGTCGCAAGAAACTGCTGCGGTCGAGACCCTCAAACAACCCGGACCCGGACCCAGACCCCAGTCGAAAGACCAGCATCCCAAGGGGCAGCCCAGTTCGCAGCCGACCACCCGCGCACCCGAGCCAGCAGCAGTCGTCATGCCCCCGGAATCCGCTTCAGGCACCCCCATACCCCCCCAACCTACACCAAACCAGATATTCGGCCCGTCTTCGATGCCTGCGGCTCAACCCCCGCTTCCCGCTTCGAAAGGTGTTTCGGGTATTCCTGGTCTCTTCACGCCTACTGCGTCTACTACGCCTACGCATACTGCCACCGTTCCTCAGGCGACTGGGAATCAACGCAAACGGCCGGTTGCAGCGGACTTTGTCGACGACGGCCCTCCCCATCCATTCAAACGACCCTTTAGTGAAGGCCGCAGTCAAAGGCTGGTCATCAACGTCAGCGACGACTCGGATGACTCGGATGTCGAGATGGACATTGGCTCTGGAGATGAGTCGCTACCCGCCACCCAGCGGACGGCCACTCCGCTTCGGAAAACGGCGTCGTTTCGTCACATCCCCCCACTACTGGCCGATTCTGTCGGCCAGCGCCAGCTTTCCAGTCCTGCCCCCAACGGCGCCAACGGTGCTGCTTCCACGCCTCCGGTGAATTTGGAGCACATGAATAAGGAGATTGAGGCCATGAAACGGAGAATCGCCCTGGCGGAGGCGCGTAAGAAGCTCATGCAAGCGCGAGGCACGAATAACAATCAGACGCCGGCCAGCAGCTCCAAGTCAGGCGGACAAACACCCGAAGCCGTCCCGGACAACGCGGCGGATGCTCCCAAAGCGTCGTCGCCGCCGCTGTTGGCGGCTTCCCCATCTTCACCGAACGTCTCGAACGTTCCCACAGGCCGCTCTTCGCCGGTCCAAACCCAGTCTGAGACGGTCTCGGCCAAGCTTCCCAAGCCCTCGCAGAGATCGAAGGCGACTCAGTCGGGGTACCGGACAGAACGAGTTCGCGTCCTCAGCCAGAGCATCCCCGGCATAGATGGGAAGCTCCAAACCAAGATGCATAAGCTGCGGTTGCTGCAATCCCAAGCGGCTCGGTTGGAGAAGGAGATTGAGAACGACATGGCTGAGAAGCAGAGGCTCGCGCGGGAGCTGGAAAGCCTGCAGCGAGATGAGGATAGTGGAGGTCAGTTGCCTGCTGCATTTCCCCCTCCCCCTCGTTTTTTCGTTCCTGCAAAGCAACAGTTTTTTCTTTTTTGTGTTTTTTCTTTCTGACTTGATGTGAAATAGCCGAGGCAGAGATTCCTCGACCGACCACAAACGGCAAAGTGGTTTCCAGTCCTGGTCCAGCTCGATCGGAAGAGGGAGAGGCTTCGGCGCATGAGAAGAACGACGCACAGTCTTCTACAATCGATACCGGTGCCGTTGTCCATGTCGGTGCCTCGGCGTCCTCCGGTACTTCCCTTTTCGAACCGTCGAATCATGCGCCGAACCTGACCGAGACGGGTCAGCCACCACCCACCGAAGATGGCACGACAGTCGAAACCATGGCTGCTTCTGACGCCGTCCCAATACCGGGCGAGACGGGGGACATGGCAGCCGCGAATGAGAGTGGTGCGGAAATACCAGTACCCACCACGACGGGCGAGCCATCAGATCATGGACATGGATCGAGTCCGTATTCGGATTCAGGTTCAGGTTCAGGTTCAGGCTCGAATTCGCATTCGGATTCAGCAAGCGAGCCTCAGGGTCCGGCTGAGTCGGTGGCAGCGGACGACAACGAGCGCGAAGATGCCAGCATGGAGATGGATCACTCGGAAACGGAGCAAGACGTTTACGGGGCACCGGGGACATTTGACGCCTCGGACACCGCTGACGCCGCTCATACTACCGGCTCTACCGATGTGGCAGCTACAGAACAGGACATTGACATTGTTCCCCTGGCGAGCCGTGATGCGGATATGCCGTCGCCCGACGTGGGCGTGAACGGAGCAGCCGTCCCGGAACAAATATCAGTTGGCCTGGACGATTCGAATCCCGAACCAGGGCTTGGGCTCGGGAGCACACGAGAAGTATATTTCGTTTTCATTCTTCACCCAGGGGGCCCAAGTCGGCTAACTCCCAGACAGGAACACCCAGACGTTGCCGATGGCCGACGCGCGCGTGGCGGAGGCAGAAGCGGTATCGGTAATGGCAGTGGTGGTGGTAGTGGTAGCGGTAGCGGTAGCGGTAGCGGTGGCTTCACACCTTACGAAAGCCCTCTGCAATGCTTCCGCGACTACCGATATCACCCCGAGTTCGACCGCAGAGTGGCGGGAGGCCTGCGATCACTAACATACAGCAACAAGATCGAAGCCAACACCCCGATGTGTCCCGACCAGCTCAGCGGCGGGCCATGTCCCCGAGGGGGCGACTGCCAGTACCAACACTTCGAGTCGATGAAGCTGCCCGGTAGGTGACCCCGATTTCCTGCATTCCGATTTCTTCTCTCCTCCGTAGTGTCGCTTGTCGCTTCGCTTTTACATCTCAGGCGGCTCTCGAAGTCCTGCCATGTCAAAGAAAGCCGTGTAAGAAACGCTGATGTCCCCCCTTTTCTAATACCCCCCTCTCTCTTCCAAAACAGACGACCAGATCCTTCTGCAACTCGGCAGCACTACGCTGGATGGACCGCGGAGGTCGCAATTCAACAACGGGTTGCGCGAACTGCTGCATGACATGAGATTGCGCAACATTAAGGACTTTCCTACCATCGCGAGAGGAATCGCTGACTACCGCAACCGCTTCCTCGGCGACCCTTCCAAGATTCTATCTTTGGGTGACGTTGCTCTCTAATGATCCGGCAGCTTTTTATTTTTTTATTTTTTATTTTTTTTTTGAACGATGGAGATCTCAACGACACACAAACAAACGGACATCTTACCCAACCTTCTGGCATGAGTATCATGACCCGACTCATCCCTACTATCCGAACACCGTATGTATGAGTACCTGCCCAGCATATAGGTCGTCCTATTCCCGGCCTTTTTTTTTCTTCTTCTTTTTCTTGAAGGGGGGGAGGTGGGTTTTCTCGTCTTTTCGGTTCTGGGACCCTGGCGGTGCGAGCCTCCCTCCCCCCCTTTCTTTCTTTCGCGATGCATTCAGTAGAGGACGAGTGCGTACGACTTTTTCCCACGATACCCCCCCTAGCCCATTTTTTTCACGGACTTCTTTTTTATCTTTCCTCTTTATCCGTCTTCGCCATCCGAGTTATCCGATTTATATCAGGGAGAAGATGAGAAAATGCAGCAATCTGCAAAAGCCAGACTTTTCCGCCATGATATAGCGGGTGGATGGAGAAAATCCCAAGTAGCAGGGCGGCGGAGAGAACATTTTGGATCTAAACAGCAGAAAGATGCATTGGGCAACAAGCGCACTGCACTGCAGGTAGTCTGCTTTAGGTCGAGAGGGAGAAGAAACAAAAGAAGAGAAGAGGACGAGAACGAAGAAGAGGAGGAGAACAAAAAAGAGAAGAAGAAGAAGAGGGCAAACGATCCGATTCCCGTGTTGGCCTTTCACGTCGTGCGTCTGTCTCTTCGTCTTCCTGGGCGTGCATGCTTGTAGACCAGCAACACAGCATAGCCTTATGCGCTTCATTATAAGCATGGGGAGGCTACAGACCAAATATAATACCGGTTCTTTTCTTTTTCCCCCTTGGAAGGCCCCCCGTTTTACGATGCCTGAGTACCTTACATAAAATGGCGACTTTGTCGAGTATGATGACCAGTTTGCCATTTGGACTGGACTCGGGGATTGCGTTCAACTTGACGACAACATGGGCATCCTCACAACCAGTATAAGAAAGTCCCATGACAGGAGAACACGCACGTGTCTCTCTTGTCTGCGTCTCGGCCTCTTGAAGCGGAATAGCTTGTCCTTGGTGCCAAGGCGTGGGGTCAACCGGGAGACAGCAAAAGGACCATCTCATCTCTCCTATGAGGCAGTTTGTCGGTGTGCAGCAAAGAGCAAACACGACAACAGTTTCTCTTGGGCACCTTATATGGGGTAGTAATAAGACGGCCGAGACATGATAATGAAAATCCACGCACCACATCACACGCAAACGTGGTGAATAAATAAGTCTTTGTCTTGGGGTTACTCGGCGCCATGGGAAAGGCCAAGGACCCAAGTTTTCTATACGTAAAGACAAGTCCTATTTTATGTCTTTTATATGCCCTTTTGTTGCTTGATTTCCCTTCTTCTTCTTCTTCTTAATTTCCCCCTCTTCTCCCCGACTTCTATTCCGTTGTGAACTTGCGCAATCCTCTGGAGTTTTGAATTTATTTATTTCGAGATTTACGCCCTTCTCAAAAGATTTCGGGCTGCAAGTCATCGCCTGATGATACGGTGCTCAACTATCTGTCTTCAAGCTACACCACCCTCTACCATCGCGTGCGTGTAGCGTAGTAATCAAGCCATGCAGTTTGGGTACGGTCTAGTCTTGGCAGCCATCGTCCTTCCAGCCGTTGCTCAAGAGTCCTTCGACTATCCCAGATGTTCCGTACGTCTAACCAACACTCTCTCTTCTCTTCCCTCCTCTCAAACGTAGTCAGGCTAGGACTATTGATTTTATTTTCTTCTTTTACAAAAAAAAGGGGGGGGGGGAGAAGAAAAAATCAATAGTCCCGTCCTCTATTCTGTCGCCCGTCCGTCCTCTCCGTCTAATACTTTCTACCCCTGCGCCCCTTTTAGGTTTCCTGCCTCCGTGAGACCCTCCCAGAGATAGGCTGTTCCCTCCCGGACATAGCCTGCCAGTGCGGTCCGGCTCGCCAGGATGCGCTCAGACTGCTGATCCGGCCATGCCTCGAGGACGCGTGCGACGCCGAGGCCCGCTCCCGGTTATGGACGGTCATGAATGAAACCTGCGCCTCTTATTTCGCCACGAGCACACGCCCCGTCTCCTGGCCCACGGAGACTGTCTCTTCGGAACCCGGCTCCAGCGCGGACGGGCTGGGGACGCCGGTCGTCGGGGGAAGTTCCGTCGTCGCGTCGGAGCCTCCAACTGCCGCCACCGAGGCGCCTGAAGAGACGGCATGGGACGATGACGTTGGCGATGACGGCGACCATGACGATGAGAGCGCAGCGGCTGCAACATCGATTGCGTTGGCAGTCACAGCCATTGCGTTATTCATGGGGGTCGCTATGGGTTTATAGTCGGGTTCTTTTCTTTTCTTTTCTTTTCTTTTCTTTTTATCCTTCTCTGTTTGTATTTTCCCGTTCTTACCTGGAGAACAGGTTTTGAATCGAAAAGGCCTAGCAAATTGATGCAATAGACTGCCATTATTATACAAGCATTCTTTATGCACGAGGGAGGACATGAGATGGTATGACTTTGACGCTGCGGGATGCGAGTGGGGAAAAGAATCGAGATGAGAAAACAAATCTTCCACACCCTTTTCAGTCGTCGGTTTTTTCTGTTCCTGTTCCGGCCTTCGGTAGGTCAATGTCCACGAGCCAGGGAACATTGGCAGGTCTGTAGTACCGATTCATGATGGCGGCATTGACGAAGAGCGTCTGCTCGCCGGGGCGAAGCGAAAGCCTGCCAGCCGAAGTGATATCGACCGGCACGCACTTATCCCGGTAGAAGCGGGCGACCTTGGCCTTGGCCGCCTTTTTCCCCTCCGGCCCGGAACCATACTCGAGTCCCCATAGCCGGTCGGCACTCTCGACGACGAACGTAGCGTCCTCGTCGACGGCATTGCTTCGAGCCAGTGGGGCGGCGGCCGAGTTGTACTTGTCGTCGCTGGGGGGCGGCTTCTTCCAAGTGACGAGCTCGGCGCCCCAGGCCTCGTGGATGTGGCCGAAGCAGTGGATCTGGGGCCTGCTGGCGCAGACGGCGGCGAAGAGCTCGTCGCAGCCGGCATACTGTCCGTTGCTGGCCCTGTCTAATACGCCCCTAGGCGGACCATGAGAAACGACGACGTCAATGCCGGCAGCAGCGGGTATGTCGAACTTGTAGGTCCCGCGCGGGTACTGGAAGGCCCAGGCTCCGTAGCTCGGCGTCATGGGGGACGCGAAGACGCGCAGGCGGGCGCCGTTGCCCAGTTCGAAGTCGTAGACGCCGTCGTCGGGGAGGTAGATGACTCCGTCTTGGCGGGCGGCGTCGATGATACGCTGAAACTCAACCGGGCAGCGCTTGTACTGTTCGACCACGGGCAGCGGAATGCGACCGCGGGCCTCAAGGCTTTCGACCACCGAGTCCCAGTGGTTGCGGTCGAGGGCCAGGTCGTGGTTACCAGCAATAACAAGCTTTAACGGAGCGGAAAGCTGACGGAGCATGGAGAAGGTGTCCTCGAGCTCTGGGATGTTGGAGTTGGACGTCAGGTCACCGCAATGAATGGCGACGTCGGCCTCGGGAAGAGGGTATCGATAGCCCGAGGGAGGCGTGCCTTTGGCCCCCTTGGGCCCTCCGGGCGAGTCTTGGGGTTTCAGACCATGGGTGTCGGATAGGATCAAGATGCGTGTCTTGACCTTGACGGCGGGACGGGCAGGTGTTGTTGCCATGGTTCGTTTCCGGGCTGCAGTAGACGTAGACTGTGAGAAGAGGTAAGGCTGGCTACGGGCATGTAAGTGAAATAGGTAGGAAAGGTGAAGGCATTTGATTAACGAGAACACTCGAGGATGGCTATGCAATCAATGATGGTGTATGGGGTTGACGTATTCCCTGGGCAGCAGCAGCAGATCATTATTCTCAGTAAGACACAAAGTTGGGGAAGGCGAAAAAAAGGGGGATAAAGGGCTCGGCGGAGGTGAGGTGGAATGATGATTGTAAATAGAATAGGCAGACATTCTATTAAATCCCGTCAACGTATTGAAGAGTGCATTTTTATTTATTTTTATTTAAACCGGGAGACGTTTGAGGAAGCATTAAGCTGTGAAGGTACCTACAGAGGGGCCGATGATGACATAGCAGCGTTTCTGAGTACAGGTACGTACCTCTTGCGGAGCGACGGATAAGGAATTTGTCCCGTCCCCCGGCTCCATAAGGTACCTATCCGTTGTTTCGGTCACCTCTCCAGCTACTACTCCGTCATCACGAATACAAAAGCCAAAGGACCTCGAACGTACCTTTTCGCCTTTTTTTTCTCTCTTTTTTTTTTCTCTCTTTTTTTTTTTTCTCTTTTTTTTTTCTTTTCCCATTTGGGCCTTCTTTCCACACTCGACGCCAGGGGACAGCAAAATGGCCACCAGCCAAGTCGATCAGAACGCCCCTGTCCCCATGGAGACATCCCCTCCCGTCCCGTCAGGCGAACATGACCAGGGCGACAAGGAACCCATCTACGGTGGCTTCACCCGCTTCGAGCTTGAACTTGAGGTTCGTTTGTCGTCCGGATCTTCATCCTCTACTCCGTACACAAGCAGCAGAAGAAGAAGAGCCAAAGTTAAAAAACAAAGAATCACAGTTTGTTCAGTCGCTCGCGAACCCATACTACCTGAACCACCTCGCCGCCCAGAAATTCCTCAACAAACCCGAGTTCGTCGCCTACCTCGCCTACCTCCAATACTGGTCCCGGCCGCCCTACCTCAAGTATCTCATGTACCCCGGTCCGACGCTCCGCCACCTGGAACTTTTGCGGCAAGAACAATTCCGACAGGACATCATCAGCCCCGACCTGGTGCAGAGGCTGGTGGACGACAACATGCGCGCCGCCATTGAATGGCACAGGGGAGAGGCATGATCTAGGAGGAGAAGGGGAGAGGGGGGCTCTATATATTCACGATGCAACGAGGATGGAAACAAGGGGCGTTTTTCTTAGTTTTATTTCTTTTTCTTTTTCCCCCCCATTCACCGATGATACCCTTTCTTCTTCTTTCTAATTTTTTCCCCCCACCTTAACACCTTGCCAATGCGATAAAATAAACCAAACCAATTAAGCATACAGCCAGAAAAGAGTGGACGCGGACAAAAGCCCCCTTGCTGCTCTCCCTCTCCCACTCTTCTCCGTTCAGTTTTCTCTCCACCGGTGGCCACACGTCATGCACTATCACACAACCGTCAGCCTCAAAAGCCAGATGGGAACGACGAAAAGACGAAAAGACGTCACAGGCCAGGAAACACCAACCTTGAGGAACGTCGTCATGGGCTCGTCGGCCGACCGGATCTGCACCTGGAAAAAAGCGGCCTCGTCGCCGTCGCAACCGTCCCGGGGACACTGCGCGCGCGTCTTATCGGCGTTGTCCCACTCGCCCGGTCCGCCGAAGACGATATCCCTCTCCTTGCGCTCGAAGTGGCGCCGCGAGTAGATGGGCGCCGTGATGGGGTACTCGAAAGGACACGTGCGGCACTCCAGCCGGTTGCGCACTGAGGCCACCGACGATACGGTGAGGATGTTGGCGCAGTTTGGGCAGACTATATTGTGTTAGTTGGAGACCGTGAGAAACAGGGGAGCGCGTGAGATGAAATTTGGGCCCGTACATAGAAGCATCGCGGGATCTTCTATAGGAAAGCAAAATTTTATAGGAACAAGAAGATGAAGGGAGGTAGGCTTCGCTCCACTCTGTGATGAGGAGGAAGGATCATGAATCTTATTTTCCTTTTCCTTTCTCTTCTTTTTTTTTTTTTTCGTTGGTATTGGCTTGAATCGAGAGTCTCGACGTTGTACTCCTCTGATGTATGAGGCTGGCTCAGAATGAGTGTTCAGTTACGACTATGGTGGGGGACGACGATACCTACTTGGTACAGAAATCCCTTGGCGAACGCCCCCCGCTGCCCCGCCGCCCCGCTAGGCGCTCGATAAACCCCCTCCCCCGATATAAAACTCTAGCTGCATTTTTGAAACATCGCCCATGCTTATACGCGAAGCCATCCCTTTCTGCCACTGCACTGCCACCTCTGCCACACAACATGGAGTGGGGCCCGTATTAGGTAACCCCCCCCCCCCCCAATTGCGTCGTCCCGCGCCAAGGGAACTCGCCCGTGGTCCACTCCATACTGCCAACTCCCAAACTCACCTCACGACGCAATAGTGCCGCTTAGAAGGGACGGCGTACAAAACCTCGCTTTTCGCCCAAGCTTGCTTTTCGTTGGATAAAGGAAAACTACAAGGCAGACACTTGCGCACGTGGGAACCTGAACTCCCTCCGAGAAACCGATCAGAACCACATCATTATTTAGTATCCCTCGCCCTCTCCGTGGACGACCTCACCTGCCGACATTGAGGGTGTTTCTTCCATCCCACTGAGCCCCTCCGCCCAAAGCGAAACAACCCGAACCAGAAACCACGCTTCCCGCCTTTTCCCCTTCGAATACGTCCCTATCTTTACATCACCGGCTCTCCCATCTCCTTCACACACCATGGCGGGAGACGACGAAGTCCACGATGTAAGTTTTAAAAGGCCAGTCCGCCGCCGCTCGCGTCGTACCCAACGTCTCGACGGGATTTTGTTCGTCTTGCCTTCTGTCTGCCGTTCTTTTTTCCTCCCATGCTCCTCTAGTTTCCTGGTCCTCGGCACTCGTAGCTAAACACCAGCCGTCTGTCTCCTCCACCTACAGGGCGCCTCTACTAAGGAGATCTTAATCGAAGCCTGCCGCCGCAACAACACCGACCTTCTCCAAGAAATCATCGACGGCATCCCTGATGAGGACCAACTCTCCAAGATCCTCAACAACACCACCACCGTGATGGGGAACCACCTCTTCCACGAAGCCGCCTTGCAAGGAAACTGTACGGACATTCCCCTCTTATCCCCCCCCCCCCAGTGCGCACCCTCTCGCTAACCGGTGAAACACCCAAAAACAGATGAAATCATGGACCTCCTCCTAGACCAGCCCAACTTCGAATGCGACCCGATAAACCGCCTCGAAGGCGACACCCCCCTCCACTCCGCCATCCGCTGGATCAACTCGGAACCCCGCGCCCAGAGACCCTTCGGCAACGCCCTAGTCGACATGATGCTCGAGGCCGGCTGCAACCCGCGCGTCAAGAACAAGGGTGGCCTGACCGCCCTGCAGCTCGTCGACCCGTCCAACAAGGAGCTCCGCGAGCTGATCCAGAAACACGAATACGCTGCCCTCAACGCCGGCGACTTTGTCAGCCCCGGCGACGTTGCCGCGTCCGGGAAGACGTCCGCTGCTGTCGTCGAGCAACAAGCGGACGCGGGTGGCGACGACGAGGATGCCGAGTTTAGCGGCAGCGATGAAGAAGAGAGGGCCGAGTGGGAACGGAGAAGGAGGGAGAAGAAAGGCCGGTAGGTTCAAGTCGAGTTCGAAAGAAGAAAAAAAGAAGAAAAAAAAAAAGAGCATATCGAGGCGGAGCTCTAATAGAGATGACATGCTGCGTGTTGGCCTACCAGGTACGTAGGTATTGGCATTTATTTTTGGTTGCGAGCGGGAAAGAATTCAAAGCACCTGTTCAGAGATCCCCGGCCAGTCCTCCTATTCTGTTCTATAATGAGACTTTATTCCGGATGCAATGCATGCATGCATAGCTAAGGGTCAGGACTGGGAGGCCTGCAGGCAGCTCAGCCTCTCCCGCCCCTTAAAAGCCCCTCAGCAAGCGCCAAGCCCAAAACAACAAAACGATTCCTCCCAGGCTTCACTGCCTCTAGCTTTTTTCTCTCTTCAAAGTTCCTTTCGGGAAAAAGAACGAAAAAGAACGAAAAAGAACGAAAGAAAAGAAAGAAAAGATGGCGATCCGGCCAACTCTACACATGGAGTCTCAGTCGCTCACTTACACCGCTCTTCCTAGAGGCCGATACTTCCGCCTGCTTAAAATCCACCCAGGATCGCCCAACGACAGTCTCGAGTGCGAGCTCCTCACCTCCGAGCTCGACCATGCTCCCCCTTACACAGCTGTGTCCTACGTCTGGGGCGCCCCAACCGAAACCACCACCTTGACCTGCTCGGGGCACGTCTGCAGCATCACCCGGAGCCTCGCAGACGGATTATCCCGCATCCGCAAAGACGACCAGGTCCAGTTCGCCTGGGCCGACGCCATCTGCATCAACCAGGCCGACACCATCGAAAAGGGCCAGCAAGTCGACCTGATGGGCAGCATCTACGACGCCGCCCGGGACGTTATCGTCTGGCTGGGTCCGGACCCCACCGACTCCGCCCCGGAAGCCTTCCGGTGCCTGCAAGTCATCAACGAGAAGATCTACACCCGCACCGACGTGGAAACGTTCGAGCCGACCAAGGAAGAGATGCCCGCCGACATCGACACCATCAACGGCCAAAAAGTCACAACCTTCTCCTCCGCGAGGCGATCCGTCCTCGGCTTCGTCCTCGGCGAACGCGGCGGCAAACAATGCGTCCGAAGGCTCTTCGACCTCCCCTGGTTCTCCCGCGTCTGGGTGCTCCAGGAAGTCGGCCTCGCCACCGCCGCCACCGCGCACTGGGGAGACGCGAGCATCGACTTTAGCGAGATCGCCACCTTCATCAGCAATGCCTACTTCATCGAGGACCTCCGCCACTTCCTCGGGCCCGAGACCTCCGAGACGCTCATGGGCGCCCCGCTGTACGCCCTCTGGAACGTCTGGTCCACCTACGGGAAGAAGAACTCGTGGATGCACCGGACCCCGCCCCTGCGGGCCTTCGCCGACCAGCTCGCCGCCGTCTGCCATATCGACTTCGTTCTCGTCCTGGAAGCCTCGCGCTACTTCAGCGCCACCAACGACCTCGACCACGTCTACGCCTTCCTCGGCCACCCGAAGGCCAGAAACCCCGCCACCGGCGAGCCCTGGCTCAAGGCGAACTACTCTCTAGACCTCAAGGAGCAACACCGATTGGTAGCCGCCAGCCTCGCCCAGGAATCGCTCAACTTCCTGGTCCAGGCCCACCAGACCCACGAGTCCTTGCGTCCCGGCTTCGACCGCCCGTCGTGGGTACCCCGGTGGAACGAGAAGAAGCACCCGCTCCACGCCGAGGCCTTCTGGGAGGCATGGGACGCCAGCCTCCGCAAGTCCGAGCGCGAACCCTTCCGCGCCCAAGTCGGCGTCGTCGTCGACCAGGGGGAGAAACTGTCCGTCTCGGCCCTGCTCATCGACTCGGTCGACGAACTGACGCCGACCATGGAACCGTCCAAGTTCGGCCCCATCGGCATGGACGCCGGGCAGATGCTCGAGATGTGCTGGGACCTCGCCCGACGGAAACCGCACCCGTACCCCCCCGGCGAGTCCGTCCTCGCCTTCGCGGCGACCATCAGGGGCTACTACAAGGCCCAGTCCGAGCACCTCGTCGAGCAGCTCGCCGGCTACGCCATGTATGCCAACCCCAGATTCCAGGAGACCTACCTGAAGCCGATACGAGGCATGGTCGAAATGAATACTGCACTCGAGGCGAGGAAGAACTTTGGCGCTGCCTTCAAGGCCCATTCCTCCAACCGGCGCTTCTTCAACACCCGCGAAACGGGCTACTGGGGCACCGGCCCGTCCGTCATGCAGCCCGGGGACGTCTGCGCCGTGCTGTTCGGTGCCGACGTTCCCTTCATTCTAAGGCCCGCGGGGACGGTGAGGGAATATAAAGTGGTCGGGGAGTGCTACATTTACGGAATAGTGGACGGGGATGCTGTAAGAGCATGGCGGAAAGGGGAACCGGGCTTTGTCAAGGAGGATATTGTGCTCGTGTAACGCGGCCCTTGCTCTTAACTGGAAGAGGGAATGGGACATTCATCACAGGGGTTTATATCCCACAACCTCTTGTCCAGTTTCTTCAGGAAAACTTCAAAGTGCCCTCTTCCCCCTCAACCCCCCTGCGCCGGCCCTCCCCCACTCCAAAAAAGAAAAAGAAAAAAAAAGGAAAAAAAGGGAAAAAAAAGAAAAAGAAATGTCATGTGCATTTCTTTCGCCCTTCTGCCAGAGGTATCGTCTGTTGTCAACATGAAAACTGCCCAAAGCCAGGCAGGAAAAAGCATTCCTCATACTCCTTTTCCATTCCATCTTCGCTCAGCCCCGCTTCGTTGGGTTACCGCAAAGCCTGCGCCTCCCTCGCGTCTGATATCTTTACCTAAAGCGAGCCCGGCAGCGGCCCATGACCTCACCCTGGCAGACCAGCTCGGCGCTGAATTCGGAACCATCGAGCGTCAGATAGATGTCGAAGTATACACGGTAAAAAGTGCCCTGTGGAGTGTCCATTCTCTCAAAGTCCTTCTCCAGGTTCTTCCGCGAGAGGTCCGAAGTGAGCGTCACCACCTCCTTGATGCCTATTGAGTCTAGTCAGAATCTTTTCCATCCCATGCAGCGGGGACGCACAAACAACAAAGAAACTTACGAGGATCCTTGGTATATTCCGGGCACACGTCGTCATCGCAAGCGTACAGGACGTCCTCGTACATAAGCGTGGCCCCCGGCGCAACTTGCCGGAAGAAAGACACCTTGACGGGCTCTCCGATCTTGACCTTCTGGCCCTTTTGCACGAAGATCTGGCGGGTGAACTTGCACCGGTCCTTCCCATCCAGCGAGGGGACACGGTACGCCTCGGGGTGGTAGCCTTCCTTGAACGGCTGAAGGGTGGCCATGAGGTAATGCCGGCGAGCCACACGGTGGGTGATGATCCGCTCAGTGATACCAGCCGTCACGGCGCCCTTGACAATGGCAGCCACCGAGTCCATCGGTCGCACAACCTTGGACTGGAACTGCGGCGGCACGTGCAGTTTGATCTGCTGGAACAGGTACTCTGAGGCGCCGAACCCGCCAACGACGAGGATGTTCTGTAGAGTCCGGTTCTGGGCCTGAATGGCAATGATCTGGTTTCGGACGAGCTCCAAAATACGGTTGACCACGGGTTCGAAGCACTGGAGAATCTCCTCGTTGGTGAAGGTCATGTAACCTTCCTCGATGCCAGCCTCGGGGAACTCCGCCTCGATGCCGACATCCACAGCCCACTTCTGACCGTTGTTACGGAAATCAGCCTTGATGCGGTTCTCAAAGTCCATGATGCACTTGGCATACACGCGACCCGCCGTCTTGGAGCCATCGGGCAGCTTCATCTTGCGAATCTTGGTGCGCAGAATGTTACTAAAGTTGCGGTTGAGCGCAGTGGAGCCACACGAGTCGCCCGATCCCGCCGTGCATTCGGCCACCGTGAACGGGTTCTCATCCTCGACTTCGTACGCAATCAAATCGACCGTACCGCCGCCGCAGTCAACGATGAGTAGGGCGTCGTGAACTTTCAGGTTGAGCAGGCCGGTCTTGGCGCAGAAGAGGGCCGCCGCCTCGGGTTCGGACACGAGCGTTAACCTGTTGTCGTTTTCGTCACGCAGGAAACCGGCCTGGATGGCTGCGGCTCTGGTTGCTGCCTTGCCGGCATCATTCCAGATGGCCGGGACGGTCAGATAGTAACGGATATTCCGCTCCTCGCGGTTGAACACTTCGCCGAGTGTCTTCTGCAGTGCCGCACGCATAGCCTGACGTAGCTTGAAGAGATAATCGGCCGCAACATCGATTTCGGATTTACCGGGCGGCAGGGGAGGTAGGTTGATAGGGTCGATATAGGTGTTACCGGACAACATGAGCTGGAGTTTGAACCACTCGACTTTCTGAACACCTGGTTTCGGGTAGCCGGTGGGGGCCAGCGCATCAGCGATATCTGGTCCCCAGCCAACGACTTTTTGATACTGGTCATAGTAAAGAACCGTGGGAATCTGAGAGACGAGCGGGTTGAATAAGAGTCAGCTTCTCTTGTTTGTGTTGCGCGGGGGGAGAA
>NW_021167094.1:357570-452255 GCF_003711515.1 Sodiomyces alkalinus F11
GGGGGCGGTGGTCTTTCGCAAGTCTGGTGGACTCTTTGCCAGGACGAGAGGGCTGCAGCATCTCCCTACCTTCTGCTTCGTATACGAACCAGCACCTGGCCACTCTGTGATAATATCTTCCTTCGCCTCGTTGTTTGTCGCGAAAGCGAATGCTACTCCGGAAAATGTCGTTCCCTGGGGAAAGGCAGTCCGTCAGCACATTATTGAGATGATCCGATTCCAAAGGGAAACCCATCCCGATAGGCATATCCTCAGCTCAATCTGCCAGACGAGTGGTTTTACTTACAAAATCAATACCGACAATCAACTGGGCCTTGTTCCTACTATTGCCTTCGACTTCCGCAGTCCTCGGAGCAAACTGCTGGCCGATAGGCGGGCCTTGTTGTTGTTGTGGAGGGGGACCATAGCCTGCGCCGGCATAGCCAGGGGGCCCGCCCATAGGAGGGGGACCTTGCGTGTTCACGGGGGGGAGCTGAGGGGGGTAACCGGCGACGGGCACGCCCGTGTTGATGGGAGGTGGACCGCCGACCATTTGGGAGGGCGGTGTGCGAGTGGAACCTTGGTTGGTCGTCAGGGGACTGGTGCGACCGACAGGGGCGACGACGGGAGCGTAGTTGGGTGCGTAGCTAGGAGGGCGGATGGGAGCGCCGGGATGATTCATGGGAGTAAAAGCGGTGGACGAGACAGAAGCGACGGAACTAGGACGGAGCGGCAGCTGTTGCGGTATTTGAGCAGTGCCACCGGGACCACCTGGTGGAGGTGGAGGGGTCGGACTCGGGGAGGCGCGGTTATTAGGGTCGTGGTTCTGGATACTCGTCACTGATTTGCGTTTACCAAAGCCAAAACTGCTCTTCAGGCGGGAGTTCATGAGGCAGGGGAAACACTGAAGCTAGGGAGAAGATCGAAGATCGAAGGAGGAGAAGGAGGGGGGAAAGGAAAAGGAAAAGGAAAAGGAAACGAAGAAAGTACTTCGTAGAGAGAGGTAAGGGGCGGGAGGTAGAGAGGCGGGGTGTGGGAGGGCCTGGAGACAAAAGATGACACAGGGGGGTTCTTCCAGCCAGCGCGGGAAAATACGCAGGCGTTTATTACCTTACCCTTTCCTTCCGTCAGTACCGTTGGTAAAACGGTGAAAAGTGAATACGAAGAAGGGAAATGGGCTAGAAAGGTTGGAGAAGGGTTGAAAGGTAAAGTACCTGAGATGACCTTAGGTATTTGAACGGCCTGAAAGACCGCGGGAGGGGGCAATGAAGGTTGATGCTTGGCAGATGGATGGAGTTAGTGTAAATAAGGTAGTGTTGGCATGGGCTGTGCCTGCCCTCTTCAGTGGAGAGTGGACAACGGAGATAGTGCCAGGGGGGTTTTCTCGGAAAGATAATCAGGGTGGTACAAGGCACAATACACTGCGTAATGACAAAGTGGAATCGTGGGGTTGGGGTTGGGGGTTCAAAAATTGTTTGGGCAGCAGCAAACATGCAAGAAACCCAGAAGAAATGCTGAGGAAGAATAGAAGAAGAAGAAGAAGAAGAACGGGGGATGGAGAAGGAAAAGACGATATAAAATTTTTGTCTGAGAGAAGAAGCCTCGTTCCATCAGATATGTCAACTAAGGTACGTACCTAGGCAAAAGGATAACAGTATTAGGCCTGCATAAGCTACGAACAGTTGGTGACCATTTCATAGAAAGGAGGGTGCTATGCTTACGCCTTTCCGTAACTGGCCGGACCGTTATAACGGTCAAGCTATGCCCCTTGATACGGATAGGAATTGCTTGGGTACCTTATATCCTCTGTAGGGAAAGGGGCGAGGGGGTGTTATAGGCTAACAAAACATAAAGGTGAAGGAAGAAGAAGGATGAAAGGATGAGAATAGATGTGGGGACGGGGGGGGTGGGGGGGGTTAACTAGGTACATCCCTCCTTCGTGGTTGTTATGCGCTTAACCTTAAACCTGGGTTGGCATATAATTACCAGAGACTCGGGCGAGGCTGGAAACAAATAAGCACCCACACAGGATCTAAAGCTTCTTTGTTTTTGCGCCTTCAATTAAAACATACAAGTATTGGCTTATTATCCCCAGCACCACACTGCACGAGATGCCTATGAAGATCTGTCTCTGTACGAATACGAGTATCCGTATATAAGTGGAGGGATGGGTCTCTCCTTCTGAACCCCTTCCCCCATCTGTTCCTCTCTTTCCAATTTTGTTTTCTTCGTAAGGCTGAGTGAGCATACGTTGTAGTGTACAATATAATTACATAGAGTCTCTATTCGGAAATTAATTGACTTCGCGGGGGTCTTTGGCCATGGTTTGCGCCCTCGATCCTCGATCAACTCGTTTAACGCTTCCTCCTAATCCTCTCGACGGCTCATACCGATCTCTTATATAAGAAGTATAAATATCTCTATATCAATCTACCTACCTAATAGTAATACCCTACATCGATCATGTATAGTCACAATTGTACGTTGTAATAGTGAAGGCGCAAATTGCGAGGGAATAAGTACCTAGCGTGCACACAGATCTCATAGAAGGTACCTTACCTATTGTTATCACTTTATCGAAGCCGAAAAGAAACCTCCCCCCCGGACAACCCAGTTCAAGCTAGGCCCCAAATTGGCACCGAGGGGCTGGCCTCCCTGTCCTGCAGCCCGGCGCTTATGTACGTAAGACCACACAAAATGCCAGCTAATAAGCAGACGGAAAACCAAGGATGGGTATCCGTACACTGCGTCTCTTCAGTGTTGGCGCCCAACGAATTGCGTAAAACAAAATTGGAGTCGAGGACTGGCAAGTCACGATTTTTTTTCTTCCTTTTTTCGGGGTTTTCTATGATTCTCTAAGGTAATCTAGAGATGAAGCCTGACATCAGTGTTGCAAAAAACTTCGTAGGAATACTTCCATTCACTACGGTCCTTGTGCTGGTCTGGTGGTCGCGCTTGTAATGCATTGCGTGATGACCCAAGGGCCGTTAGACGAGTTCGTAGGACTTCTGCGGTAGGACTTTGGCTTCACACGCCATGTGGGTCATGGCATTCCCCCGAACCCACGGCCAAGCTTTAATCATGTTTGAACCCACTGAACTCGTTTGAACCCCCTTGGCTCTTCTCTCCTCGCAAGTACCTTGATTAGAGGCCGTCCCTGCATCCGGCCACAAGTCCATCGCGGTGGACAGAAATCCTCCCCAGTCGTCCTTAGCCATTGTCACTCCTACACCCACGTGGGTTAAATCCTCCCTTGATTGCCTTGTGGCTGCTGCCGCCCGCCGCCTTCACTGGGCCTCCTTTGGTATCTTAGTCCGTAGATGTTATCGCGAAAGTTGTGTGCCAGCATCGCGAACGAATGTGGTGGGTCATGCTGCTCAGCCAAGCTCTCCCTCTCACTTGAAACGCCAAGACGGTTCTGTCTTTAATACGAAAACTGAATTCTGGACAGCGAGCCTGCAGAGCAGTTGTTTAAACGCGATGACCTATTGTTCGAGGCGACTGCCTCGTAGTTATTGATCAGTAATTAGACTCTTTCGTCTGTTCCTTTGTCTCCTTCCCTCGCCCCCTTTCGGCCTGGACTACCTTACACACTATAGCATTTAACTCGTCGTCGCACATCTCGAAAACGCATAGAAATTTTAGGATACGAAATAATGGTAGCTCGATTCACTTCGAGAGCTTTTGAGACTCTTGGCGGCTATCCAGGGATTACTATACTATAATTACCTTAATAACCATATAATGGAGACTATAGGTAAACTGATGTTGAAGCCTGTGGCTAAGCTGATAGTTAGTGTGGGGGGTGGCTGGGAAAAGTTAAGCCGAGGGTTACTATGGGTCTGCTTTCTGATTAGTTAAGCTAAGGAAACGTTTCTCCTTCTTTCACGAGTCGTGTCGTAACACGTTAACGTGTTTTCCCCTTTTTTTCCTAAGTAGCACTATTTTATTATTTTCCTATAGTATTGCTACTTTAGTTTTTTATAAAGTGTGTTTTTTAAGTATCACTATCTTTATTCACTATTATATTTTAATTCTTTAATATTATCTCCTTTAAAGCATTAATATCTATTAGGTATATTTTTAGATTATTACTAGAAACGATTCGGAAACGTTTCTAAAACGTTTCCGAATTATTTCTTAAGTATAAACTAACTACTCTTCTATTTTTCTAAGGTTAATATTAAGTATTTTGATAATATACCCTTAAACTATTATAAGATATATACGTTCTAGTAGTATACCGCTAAAAAAGATAGCGGCTAATATCCTAATTAGCTCCCTAAATACGATACCAATAATATAAGTTTAGGATATAATATATTACTTTATATATTACTAATAGAAGGCTAGCAGGGTTCTTATAGTACTAGGTAAGATATACTACTATTTCCTCGAGGTAAACGGTAAGATATACTTTAATATAAGTTAATCTATCTTTATAAATTAGTTACTTAATTCTAATAAGTTATTTCTGCTTAGCGGTCGAAATTCTCCTTTATCGGCGCGTTAAAGAAGTATATCCTTTATATCTATTATATCTAAGTAGCTCCTAGCGCCTCTAGGTCCTTACGCTCTCGTGATAACCTTTAAGCCGCAGAGTATTACTAGGCTATATATAATTTAGCTTATAGTATTAACACACCTCTTAATACTCCTCGTAAAGCTAAAGCTATTATAAAAGATTTATTCCTCCGGAAGGTGCTAAAGGACGATAACGGAAATATAAGAAACGATTCAGAATTAATTCAGGGACTATTATTAATCTATTTTCTTTCCTAGGTGGATATACTTTATATAAAGTAAGATACTTTTAGTTAAGGTCCTAAGACCCGTTATTAGGCTTATATAGAATAGAACTCTATCGGCCGTAGTATATTACCTTTACTTTTTATTATAGTATTATAGACTAACAGGAAATATTTCCTAGACTGCCCCCCTTTTCCCTATAACTATTTTTACTTAGTCTAGGCTAAATATCGGTATAAGGATATAGCCGATAGCGAAAAAGTCTCCGGTATATTCATAGCTTATCTAAAAATTATATCTTATTTACTAATAATCTATTCTATAGAGTTTATAACTCCCGCCCCTCCCTCCTTTATAACTATCGGGTTATAATAACCCGTGTTTCTACTCCTAATAATAAGGAGTAAATAAGTATATAGGAAACGTTTCCGGGCTATTAGCCTTTTTTTATAGTTATATAATACTTATTTAGTATATAAGGAGTTTTTTTTTTACTATAGAATAGCTTTTTAGTATTATTTTACTACGATAATAATAAAGTACGATTTTAATAACTAAAGTATTTCTTAATATCACTTACGCTATTTATTTCTACTAATCTAAACGATATAACCGCTCTCTCTTTAGCTTAATCCTAGCTATCTTTAATTAGAAACGCTAATCGGCTTCTTCTCTTTCCCTTATAATCCGCGCTTTCGATTTATAATCCTTTCGATTTATTTCGCGCTAATATTCCTTAAGAGTAAGCGTTTACTCTTTAATTAATAATAAGGGTTATAAAGTATAAACTTAACCTTAAGTAGCTTACTAATAAAGATTTAGTGTGTTTAGGCGCTGCCTTCGAGAGCGTCTAGGAGGAATATCGTTTAATAATATACTCCTGATACTCTTTACTAGGGAATTTCGAGAAAATCCGAATCTCCGCTATTACTAGTAAAGATCCTAAAATCCTCGGGAGGATCTAAAGATAATCTTAAAATAGATCGGCTTCCTGTTATAGTATAGCTTTATAATTAACTACGATTAGTATCTTCACTTTCCTTATCTACCTAAAGATATTTTCTCTCTAAAGCCGTGGAAGGTTAGTGTCTTTTCTTTTATTATTTATAAAGTAATAGAACTTACTTCTCCGACTAAGTATAGTATTAAACTAGCCGCTTATTCTAGTATCTCGCTATAAACTAGACACTTAAAGGGAACGAGTATTATAATCTATTATAAGTAGTATCTAGTTATATTCCTTATATCTATAAAGGTTAGCGAATAGATTTATAATACTTACTAAAAGACTTACCCTTAGATAACGTTAAGGATATAGATATATTATCCAGTCTATTTATATAAGGCTTAATATATAACCTTAACCGTATTAGTATTATCAGCAATTAATGCCTAATCCTCTAGTAGAATATTCGAAGCTACTTAGCAGAATTCTATAATAATATATAGGAGGCGCTTGTATATCGCCTAGTTATAGAACTAAGGTATTATCTCTAAAGGATAAATACGTTTTTCGAATCGTTTCCGAATCGTTTCCGAAATATTTCTAGACTAGACTCACGGGTAATCTTATTATAAAGGTTATTAGAGTCCTCTCGAGTCCGGTATTCTAAGAGAGTTATTAAGAAATAATAGACTAAGCCTTTACCTTTTACTTAATTATTACCTAGAATACTCTTAACACCTCTCCGGAAATAGATTATACAGAGTCGTATATAATAAGATACCTAGTCTTCCTAAGTTTCGGCTAGGCGGAACGTTTACTATAGGTATCTACTAAAGCCTTAAATCGCTAGTAAGGCCTAATCTAAGGTTACCCTAAGAAGATTAGTACCGTGTAGATATTATTATTTAACTTATATATTATACTTATCTTTAAGGATCCGGAATACCTAGTAAAATATATAGAGATATATATTTACTATCTCCGAGTTTATATAGTACCTTATTAAAGGGAGTATTAGATATTAGAAACGATTCGGTGATAAACCTCTTTCCGAATTATAGCTATACTATACCTAAATAATCTCCTTCTACTCTATACTATTAATATACTTATAGTTAGTATCGACGAAAAAGGATTTTATATCCGGGAAAGTCTATATTTTCGTTTATTCCTTAAAGAAGTAGATTATTATATAGTTATATCAGGTCTTAAATAAGTACTGGATATACTAGAGTAGAATATTAGAAATTATATATAGATATAACTGGTTATTCACTTATATATTTATATTTATTTACCTCTTTTATCTGCTTAAGACCTAAAGTGAGACTCTGACTACCTTAAGGAAAAAAGATAATCTACTACTTTTAAAGAATATATCGAAGATAGTCGGAATTCGTGAGACTAATATAGATATCTAAAATAATTTTCCCTCTATATTCGGCGATAAACTCTTTTAGTTCGCTTACCTTTACAAAGATATTTAATTTTAGGTTCGGGTTACTAATCTTCGCGAGTACTCTAAAAATACCTTTTACTATAAAAGTAAGGGCTTTTAAAGGTAGTATTAGAGGGTAAGCGTATACTCTATACGATATTATAATAACCTATAGAGTCGTCTTAAAATCGTAAGGAATAAAAATCTAAGTTCTATGCTATAGGTTTATTATTAGATATTATTAGTGCCCGAGATATAAACTTTATCTATATAAAGATATTAGGAGATATTACGCAAATCGTTTCTTAATCGTTTCTGAATATTTCTGAATATTTCTGAATATTTCCGAATCGTTTCCTAATCGTTTCCTAATCGTTTCCGAATCGACTTACTATATATTTTTCGTTTTTTACGATTTAACGCGAAGAAGTAATAAGTCTTATCCGGATTAGCGAGAATTCTATATATAGTAGGATTAAAAGTATATCGGATAAGTTCTATATAAGAATAGAAACTTATTAGAATTATAGTATTAATATAATAACGCGTTATATCGGCGATTATCTAAGATTAGTATACTATAAAATATTATTCGAAGTTCGTAAGTTACTATAATTAACTAAGAACGTGTTTAGATAAAATAAGGTATCTAAAGATAATACTTATATATAATCTACTAGAATCTACGCGTGGAATATATATATTTTCCTAGTCGCTATATATAATCTTTTAATTAAATCTTCCCTTTAATACCCGAGTCTATCTAAAATAATATTAGTATTAAGCTTAAAATATCTTAATACGTCTTACTTACCTAAACGCCCTTTTCCGTATAGTAAATTCTTTTACTTCCTTTTTTCGCTTAGTAATTCTCCTTAGTAGTTACGGAGTTACCACAGAATAGTAGAATTCTTATCGTAGGAGATATTTATAAGCTTTACCGCCTTAATATATATATCTATAGCGGTGAACCGGAGTATCTTTAAGTGCTACGCTTATAGTTAAAAAACCTGGATATTTCTAGGTAATATCGTACTAAACCTAAAAAAGAGTATACTAGTAGGAAATAAGACTATATATATAAAAAGAATAAAAATAACTTACGACTTTCTAAGGTGCCTTTTTTTCGTTATTACTTAAAGTATCTATTAAGATAAAGGTAGCTAAGCCGTTTTCTGAAGTTTAAGAAAACTTGGGTATCCTAATTATATATAGGATCTTATAGACTTCTATAGATTAAGAGTCTAGCGTAAGTCTACTATTATTATAAGTAGATACGGAGACAAGAAATAGTTTATTATTAGTTTCGGGGTGAATCTAACTAAGGTAAGTAATTATATCTTTAAAGGATAATAAAGAATATATATACTTCCGGAATCTAATACCTTTAGATATTAATATTACTAGGTCGTCGATTAGAATTAAGTTTATTGAGATATAGTCGTAGATTCTGATTCTTAAGAAATCTATTATTATAAAATTTATCTTCCTGAATATTTAGTTTAGGAAGATTCTCTAACTCCTAAAGCTTACCACGATCGTCGAATAGCGAATTATACTCTATATCGAATAGATTTTAATATCCTTTAGAACTATTTCCGAATCGTTTCCGAATAGTTTTCTAATCGTTTCCTCTTATTCTATCTATTTATTACTATCTTCGCTATATTACCCCTCTTTATTTACCCCTCTATTAACGCCTAATACTTATTTAAAGTATATACGTATATTATATAACCCGTATAGGCTATACCCTATAATAACTATTAGGTGAATATACCGCCCCACTTCGCTCTATACTAACTATTAGCTTAGCTATAGGCTTTAATATCAGTTTATCTATAACTATATATAATATAATGTTCTCTGGTACGGAGAGAGAGACGGATATTATTAGATAAAGCTTTCGCATAGACATACGGACCACGACGTGGTCTATAGGAGATCCAGGGGGGATCCACGCTATGACTAGGGGCTTCGGATATAATAGGGGCGGATACCGGAAAAGGCCGGATAGGATCTAAATAACTTAGTACTCATAATAGAGTCTTCACCACCTAAATTAAGGGTATAAGAGACTCTCCTAGATAACTTAACAGAATACACACACACGAGATTTCTGCTTTACTAGGTTAATTATCTAAGTGCCTATTTAATATACGATAGTTATAAGCCTGGTTCATAACGCCTAAAACGATAGATATTAATAAGGCTACCCCTATTCTACTATAAAGAAGTAATCACGTCTATATAAGCACTCTTAAATAACTACTATCGACCTAATTAGAGTAATTAAGAGATTAATTAACCTACCTATTAATTAACTAACCGATAAACGATAATCTAGTAAAGATATCTTCTAACGTATCTAATGCCGAATAGAAGGCGGCCGCTACCACCCTTATTAACTAAATGGATTAGGCAGTTTAGGAGCGCGCCGTACATGGTAAATCGGCCTCCTACTAGGATAATTACCTTAATCTAAAGCTAAGCGATAAGGAGGCTAACGCCTATCTCCTCCCTATACCTATACTACTTAACGTTCGTAAATACGAAGCCCTCGCCGTGGACCCTAACACGGAGGAGGCCACGGCTATTACCGTCACGGCTACTTTTTCTTCTACTATCACGCTAGAGGGCGATAAGGCTATGGATACTATAGAATCCACGGCTACTACGGCCGTTACCACGGCTACCGGTAAAAAGAAGACGGCCGCCCGCTATAAGGCTACGGCTATAGCCGTAACGAAAAAGCCCCTGACTAAGACGCCTACGTCTATTAACGACCTCTCTAAAAAGGGGCGTACGTATTACCTATAAGACCGCCGCGTATACGGCGAGGAAAAGGCAGACTATAACGCGTAGTAGAAGGAATTTAACAAGGTATATTCCTATATCGAAGGAACTATCTATACTACGTTATATAACCTCCTCGCCTGGCTATAGGATAATACCGTAAATAATCTATAGGCCTAGATTACCCTCCTACACGCGCACGTAGGACCGATACCTATAGACCTCTATAAGGAAGCCCTGGTCCTATACCGACGATACACTATGCCTATAAAGGCTATACCTAAGGATATAGACGCCTAGGTAGTAAACTAGAAAATAGCGATAATATACTATAAATATATAGGCGTTATAGAGCTATTAAGCGCGGACTATTAGGCGGAAGACGTGTTAAAAGCTATTAGACCTATCGCCTAGGAATAGAGTAATAACTACCTAGTAAATAACTACGATAAGATTACGGAAAACGAGCTAACGATTAACGACTTTATAAAGACTCTATATACGGTTCTTAGTAATATAAAGAGCCTATAATCCACCGCTATAAAGCCTAGAGTTAGGAGAGGCTTTAATACCCTTAGGAACCTCCCCGATACCAAGGATACTGCTAATAACGATAATAATAAGAAGCGCCCTTATAGTAATATATCCGTAAAGGCTATCCCTCCCGTAATAAGGAGGCCTTACGAGATATATAAGAACACCTATACTGCCGCCGCCTATTAGTACGTAAGGCCGGATATACGCCCTTATACCTGGCGTGTCCTTGAAGATATTATAAAGGTCGCGGAAAAGAAGATACGTATTTATAGTTTTAAAAGCCGCGTGGATACCGCGATATAGAAGAGGCGGGAAGTAATAGCTGCTACCGCTAATAAGATATAGGAAGTCTAGGAAGATTAACTCTATAATACTACGCCTACTACTATAGTTTATAAAGACCTGTCCGTCACTATAACGGGGAGACTAGGAGCCCCCCTAACCTAAGGGGTAGCGTGTCGTTATACGACGATACTATTAAGATTATAATAAGAATAGGGAATATCCCTTTCTATTAACTAAGCCAGAGCGCTATTACACTATGCGATCCTAGACTTAGGATCGTTAATCTATATCTTTAATAATTAAGGCCGTTTTACGGCCGTTAGACCACCCACGGTTAATTTATTAACGCTTTAGGTGGGTACTTATAAGGCTCTTATCCTCGGATACGGAGATATTAAGCTACGTGTATAATCCCTAGCAGGTACGAAAAGGCTACTATGCCTCCGTAACGTTATATACTATACGGAATTCGTCACTAATATCGTCTCGGAACGCTAGCTACGCCTATAAGGCTACCGCTAAGACACCGTAAACGATACTATTATTAGCTCTGCCGATAACCGGCCTATCTATAAGCTACTAGATATCCACGGCTAGTATATAATCGAGCGCGCGGAAGCCACGGCCGCTACCACGTTCGCGGTCTTAGTAAGGCACCCCCGCGATAACCCGTATAGAAGATCACGATAACCGTGGTAACCGTAGAAGACTACGGTATAACGGTAGTATAAACGCCTCGGCTATTACGGCACCGATACTCTCGTAAAGATCGTCGACGCTACTTAAGGGGTAAAGATAAAGGGACTACGTATAACGGACTATAACGCGTATAGATAGTCGTAAATGCCTACGTAGATCCGGCGGATACTATCCCTTTACCCGTTAAAGCCCGGAGAGGCCCTAGCTATTAATTTTTATAATCTAGAAAAGGCGGAGTAGTTAGCGGGCGGACTATATAAGTCTATTATATTCGTTATAGATATATATATAGGTTATACGTGGGATTACTATTTGTAGAAGAGAGACTAAGGCTCTATCCTACACACTCTAAAGGACGTTTTTACCCTGCTTATGACCTAATTCGACGTTAGGCTACGCGTTCTACGGGCCGATTCTAAGATATTTTAGCACTTAGAAGTCGTTACTTTCCTCGCTGCTAAGGAGGTAGAAGGCTAGCCGTCGATATTATATTTATAGGATTAGAACGGCGTTATAGAACGGATTAGAGGTATCGTTAAGAAAAGGGCGAGGGCTATAAGGATTAGAGCTAATCTGCCTATATCTATTTGGCCTAAGATCTTTAAGACTACTATATATCTGTATAATAGAATGCTACGATATATTAACGACTAGAAGATACTATACGAAGGCCTGCGCGGCCGTTAACCTAACCTTACGTACCTGCGAGCTTATAGCTATAAAGCCTTTATAAAAACGCGCGATACCTAAGCTAAAAAGAACCGCCTATAAAGGCTAGAACCGAAGGTATAGATCGGCTATCACGTCGGATATTACTCCTCGAATAGCTTCTGTATTTAGCTACTATACCTAACGGATATTATTACTATAAAAGACGTAGTCTTTAACGAAGATAAGATATTTAACGGTAGGATTAAAACGCTATAAGCTATAGCTTCCGCTAAGAAAATCGGGGAACGCCTATAATCTATCTGTATTACCTATACCACGACCGCGAATAGGCTGCTATTATGGGGTATAGCTATAAACGTATTAGATCTTAAGTCGGAAGACTCTTACGCTACCGCTATTACTTCAGATAAAGGCGAGGCCGTCGCTATTACTATAAGAGAGGCTACTACTATTATTATAGACTACACCGCTATTACTACGGGTACCGTTATTACTACGGATACTACTATTACTATAGGAGAAGACTATACCACTGTTATTACTACAGGTAAAGGCGACGCCACCGCTATTACTACGGATAAAGGCGAGGCTATCGCTATTACTACGAGAGAGACTACTACTATTACTATAGACGAGGTTCTAAATCTATAGCCTAATAACTAGGCTATAGATTTAGAACCTTATAACTCCGACGCCACCGCTATTACTACGGGAGAGGCTACTGCTATTACTACGGATACTTCACGGTTTACTATTACGAGGTTTAAACCGTTTCCCACGCCTTTAAGATCCCCTAAAGATCCCGCGCGTGCGTTCCTTATAGCGTTAGCGATGGTTAGGGGCGCTAAAGTGGAAGAACACCATAACCACTAACGGATACCTATAGGTGCCCCTAGGGGGTGCCTATCGGCTATACTCCTGTCGGCCGCGCGCCTATTACCCGCGCGCCTATTTATCGCGAGAACCATCGCAAGTATATACACGACTAAGAAGGTCTAGAATAATAACGCCTAAAAGGCGTTCTTTAACGCTAGCAGGACTTATAACCCTATATGCACGAGGAAGTAAGCTATTAATAACGACGATATCGGTGTTATAGATTCCCCTTATACCTCTTAGCCGCTATCGCTATTATACGTAACCCGCGAGGATCTCCCGCCTCTATTAAACCACCACCACGATATACGCCTTTATCCGTTACGGGAGCGGTGGTTATAGACTAAGGGGGAACATCTTAAGGGGCACTAATAGATAGGCTACTAATAGGAGGTAGGTAGTAATCAGGCTAATAAGTAATAAGTCCTCGCCTATAAATAGGTATACACCTATAAATTTAATAAGGAGGGCACCCTCCTTAAGTATAAGGCACGCCTTATAGTCCGAGGCGATTAGTAAAAACGGTTAGAGACTAAAGATAACTACGCCGTAATGCTAGCCTCGCAGTCCTTCCGTATACTCATAGCGATCGCCGCCCGGTTTAACCTAAAGATAAGGCAGTTTAACGCTATTAACGTGTTCGTTAACACTAGCCTTAAGGAAGAGGTGTTTATAAAGATACCGTAAGGCTACGAAGTACTAGGTATGGTCCTGCTACTGCGGAAAGCCCTCTTCGGCTTAAGGGTATCGTTACTACTATAGTAAGAGGAATTTAGCGGCACGCTATAGAGGATAGGATTCACGGCCGTGCCTAATAACCCCTATATTATACTCCGCGACGGTTTAATCCTATTCTTCTACGTCGACGATATCGGACTTATCTACTATGGAGATCGTAAGGCGGACGCCGATAACCTCGAGGCCGCCCTTAAGCGAAGCTATAGGTTATTAGGAGGCGAAGAAATCCGTTAGTTCCTGGGAATTAAGGTCCTAAGGAATAGAGCTACCCGAAGGTTATAGCTGTTATAATCCTCCTATATAGAGAAGATCGCGGTTAAGTACTACGTAGATATACTCTGCCAAAAACCACTAAAGGTCCCGTTATTAATAATAGAGCCGCTAATACCCCGCGACGGTATACGCGTATCGATTCCCGAGGTCTATTAGTATTAGGGTATAATCGGTTCTATCCTATACGCTGCTATCGTGATAAGACCCGATATCGCGTTCGCCTATTCGAAGCTTTCCTAATATAACGTTAACTCCTCCTCTAACTATCTTAAGAGGGCTTAATAAGTGCTGCTATTCCTGTACTATATAAGATACTACTACCTAGAATTCGGCGGGGATAGGCTCTTTCTGATAGTAAGCGACGCGTCCTTTAGGGATAATCCAGACCGTAAGAGTTCGTAAGGATATACGATAAAGCTCTTCGGTGGCACCGTTAACTAGAAAGCGGGTAAATAACCGACGGTCACGACGTCGTTAATAGAATCGGAACTACTCGCTCTTATTAAGGCCGCTAAAGAGATGTTATTCGTTAGCCGGATATTAAGGATTTAGAGCTTTAGCTGGACTAATAATAGCTATAGCTATACTACGATAATTAATAGACTATTAACCTCGTTAATAAGAAGGTATAATGCCTGCGGATAAGGCTACGGCACGTTGATATATATAATTAGTAGGCGCGCTAGTTAGTATAATAAGGTCTCTTTAAGGTTACGTATGTTAACACGAAGGAGATAATCGCAGACGGATTAACGAAGACACTACCGGAGGCGGGGATTAAAAGACTATAGCAATAGCTTAATTTAACTAATTAAAAGGATCGTATCGAGTAGTCTAAACGACTACACGAAGAGATTAAACGCGCTAAAGCGGCCGTAACGAAGGCCCCTAAGGGCGTGGTAGATCCGATAGATATAGATCTAATTAATCAGATCCGGCTAATCAGAATCGAGGAACTAATTAAGATAGAATTAAATTAAACGGTTAAATAGGACGGATTTAGATCCTTTTTACGAGGGCGTTTTCCCTTAACTATTGATTTTACGATAGAAAAGTTAAGAGCGTTTAGTTTAAACCGAAGCCTCTAATTAGTTAGTTAACCTGGGAAGACCCACCTTAACTAAGGGGGTGTGTCGTATAGGCAGGACCACGATATAGTCTATAGGGGATCTAGGGGGGATCTACTCTATAACTAAGGGCTCCGGATATCGGGGACTTCGGGTATTAGGATATAATAAGGGTGGATACCGGAAAAGTCCGGATAGGATCTAAATGATATGGTACCTATAACAGAGTCTTCACCACCCAAATAAGGGCATAAGAGACTCTCTCAGATATAACTGGATATAATACACACACACGAGATTTCTGCTCTACTAAGTTAATCATTCAAGTGCCTTTTGACGTGCGACAGCTATTATTACTCGGCGTTAAGCTGAGGAAGTTACCGACGCCCGCTAGAAAACGGCGGAAGATATCCACGAGAGGCTTAATAGTATAGAGTCGCTCCTTAAGTAATTCGTCGGGCTATAGTAATAGCGTCTTACCGTCGAGTAAAAACGCCTTAATATTAAATAGTAATACCTTACATTACACGAGCGCGACCTCGCGGCCTAACAGCGGACGGCTACTGCTTTCGAGTAGATAGCCGCTCTTAACCTGGCCTAGGCTTAGGCCTAGGAAGACCTGCCTACACCCTTAGGGTCTGCCTTAGCCCCCGCGAGGGTTAGCTTTATAGATGACGATATATTTAGTAACGGTGGCTTTGCGTAACCTTAAGGCTTTATACCGTAAGGTCCTTAGGGCCCGCCGGACCCTTATAAAGTGCCCGACGATAACGACGTGGTGCCGACCTTATTAGTGAAGAAGGGTAAGGGGAAGAAGGCTTTAACGCCCTCGACTCCTTTATTAGGGAAGAAGAAGAAGAAGTAGAAGGCGAAGGCGCCTCTGTCTTTTTATCCTTTGATACTATCCGCGGGTAGTAGGTAAGAGGGGGTAACGGCGGCTGCTACTACGGGGCAGAGCCAGGTATATATAGAGGATAATAGTAACGAGGTGACTGGGCGGGAGCCTACCCCTCTAGACGATAAGTTAGTGGGGTTTAAGGATGCTCTAAAGAGGCTATAATAGTATATATAGAGGAACGGTTGTTTTTTTTTAGGTTTTTTATCAGCCTTCGTGTTGGGTTTTTCCTTTTCTTTTTTTTAACTAGCTTTAGGGTATTCCTATCGTAACACTAACAGTTCTAACTATGCTTCGCTGTGATATAATCGTATTCTATTATAACGGTTAATTAAGGGGAAAAGTGGTAGTAAATAGGATTTAAGGGCGATAAGCTATTATGCTAAAGGAATAAGAACGGGGTCGGGGGCGTTATGCCCGAAAAGGAATAGAGGTCGGAAGTAGAACGCTTAAAAAAAGGAGAATAGAGGTTAAGAGTAGAACGCTTTAAAGGAAGAAAGTAGGAGGTCGAGGGCAGAACGCTTAAATAGAAGAAAATAGGAGGAGAGGTGATAGTGCCTATATAGTCCCTGTCTGGATTAAGGGGGGGTCCCTGCCTAAGAATTTATCTCTATAACCCACTAAAGGGTTTCCTAGGTTAATATAGCCGATACGGGGATAGTGTATAAACCTAGTTAGTTCCTAGTAGGAATATTATAGGAACCTATATAGTCCCCTGTTAGCCTCGCTTTAAAATAGGCATCGATAAGTTCGTCAGGGATATTCCGTTTTAGCTCCTAGGTATTCTCCTTATCGCTATACCCTGCCTATTTGATAAGGTATTAACGTCGCTTACCCTAATATCGGTGGGTAAGGATAGCTTTAACCTTATACTTGTCCGAGTCCGGTTCGACGTTAACCACGGGTGGCTCCGGCTATAACCTATCGCGGGACCTCTATAGTTCTAGCAGGGAAACCGGGAAGACGTTATAAATCCTTATGCCTTTTAGGAGGTCTAATTAGTAGGCTAGGCTATATATACCGATAATCTTAGTAACCTTATAATGTCCGATAAACTTATCACTAAGCTTTTTAGAGGGCCTTTTCTATCGGATATTCTTCGTAGATAGTAAGACGTACTCGTCTACCTTAAACCTCCGCTAGGTATAGCCGTTATTATAATACCGTTTATAGGAAACCTGCGCCCTTTTAATAAGGTCCGAGATAGATCGGCGCTAGGCTATAGGGTGTTCTGCTTAGGTCTTGGCTTTAGCGGCGCGGGCCTCGCCTGCCCTCGGGAGCTATACTTTATTAGGGCCTTAGGGGTTATACCCTATTAATGTATCGGCGGGGGTATAACGTATCGTAGAATGCCACGCCGTATTATAGGTGAATTCTGCGAGCGGTAGTCGGTTAACCTAGTTATCCTATTCCTGCGAATAGAATACACGTAGGTAATACTCGAGGTTTTAGTTCTATCGCTCCGTTTATCTATCCGTCTACGGGTACCACGCTATAGATAGGCGTTATATAGTGCCGAGGTAGCGATATAAAGTTTCCTAAAAACGACTCGTAAATAACACCCCGCGATCGGACATAATACTATCGGGTAAGCAAAAGGTACGGAAGACGTGATACTATAAAGACTTAGCGAGCCCCTCGGCTATTAGGCTACTGCTTAAGAGGATATAAATCGAGTACTTTATTAGGCGGTATACTACTATAAGGATAGTATCCTGTTTTCTATTTATAGTCGCGCTATAAACCGGCGGTAGGCCCGTGATAAAGTTAATAGATATCTCTATAAAGGGGCACTAAGGTACTAAGAGACTCGCTAGCTCGCTATATAGCTTATAGTACCGCGGCTTAGTACGTTAATATATAGTATAGGTAGGTATAAACTGCCGTATATCGTGTAGGAGATAGTCCTAGAAGTAAAAGTCCGATATCCTCTTAATAGTCCTTATAACCCTATAATAACCCACGCTAAGTCTATTATAGAAACACTATAGGACCTTTTATCGGAGGCTAGAGTCGTCTAGTATAAAAACGCGATTCTTAAAACGAAGGATACTATTACTCCTAGACTAATATCTGTACGTGGTATCGTTACCGTGGCCCTCGCGCTATCTAGTGTAAAAAGGGTTATCCGCTTACGCCTCTGCCACCTCTTCTAATAAGGTAAGGGAATTAAGAGCGGGAAAAACGGGGTTAGACTCGGGGGCAGTACGAGAACTATGCTAGTTCCTGATAAGGCCTAAAATAAAACGCCTTAATATAGGCTCTAGAAAAGAATTATCCGCTTACGTCTTAACTACTAACGTGGGAGGGGCGGGGATAGATATTAGGGTAGCACGGAGACTACGCTAGTTCCCGGTATAGCCTAATATAAAATGCCTCGAATAGGACTCTAAGACGGAATAAGGATTATCCGCTTATATCTTTACTACTCTTTCCGGCAGAATAGGAGGAGCGGGGTCTAAAGAAAGGTTATCCGTTTACGTCTTGACTACTAAGGTAGGAGGAGCGGGAAAATTATAATCGGGGCTATTATAGGAACCACACTGGTTCCCGACCTAGCCTAAAATAGAACGCCTCGAGAAGAACTCTAGGATAGAAAAAGGATTATCCGTTTATATCTTAACTACCTTTTCCGGTAAGATAGGAGGAGCGGGGATATTAGAACCGGGGGTATTACGGGAACTATACTAGTTCCCTATATACCTTATTATAAAACGCTTCGAAAAAGACTCTGCCGCCTTAGCCCGGTTAGTAACCAGGGCGCGCTTATAGAGCGTATATTAGGGCTTCCTTAATAACCTATCCGTAGGGTTTAATATCCCTGGGCGGTACTGAATCTTAAAATTAAACGGGGCGAGCTCCTTAAGCCACCGTGCGTGCTATCCCTTAAGCTTCGGCTTATCTAATAGATGACAGTGGTTTAAATAGTCTATTAGGACTATAATAGGGCTTTGACTATAGGCGACGTAGTGCCGCTACGTACGAAAAGACTCGATAATAGCTATAAGCTTGGAATCGGGTATACTGTAATTAAGCTTAGCTCTACGTAGCTTACGGGATATAAATGCTATAGAGCGCTATAGACTATCCTTGAGTTGACTGATAATAGCGCCGATAGTAAAGGTAAAAGCGTCGGGCTCGATACGTATAGGTAGGGCGGGGTTAAAGTGTTATAGGACCGGTGCCTTCTAAAATAATAGCTTTATTTCTTCGAACATATCCCGGGCCTGCTAGGAAAGCACGAGGATCCCTGCGTGGCTACTAGTGGGTCCTCCTTTAAGATAGTCTATGAGAGGGGTAGCGACCTTAGAGTAGTTCCGAATAAAACGTCTATAAAACCCCGTAAAGCCTAGGAAGACCTATATCTTCTTAACACTATTAGGGAGCTCCTAATCACGGATAGCCTTAACGCGGGATAGGTCTATACGTACCCTATTTAGACTGTAGATAAAACTAAGGAATTCCACGTCTCTAGTCTTAAATTCGCACTTATCGGGGTTAGCATATAGGGACTACTACCTAAGCCTTGTAAGAACCTCGCGGACGTGCACGCGGTGGGTGGCTAGGTCTTTACTATAGATAAGGATATCGTCGAGGTATACGACGTAAATAATATTAATAAGGCCCGTTAACGCTTATTTAATATAGTGCTAAAAGCTTGCGGGGGCGTTCGTGAGGCCGAATAGTATTATAAGATACTCGTAGTGGCCGTATTTCGTCCGGAACACCGTCTTCTACTTATCGCCCTCCCGAATCCGTAACCGATAATACGTATCTTTAAGGTCTAGCTTAGTATAGCACTACGCTAACGATAACCGATCTAGGATTTCGTGGATTAGGGGAAGGGGGGTATAGTCCTTGATTATCACCTTGTTTAACCCTCTATAGTTAATATAAAGACGTAGCTTACTACCCTTCTTAGGAATAAACAGAATAGGGGCACCGGCTAGACTAGTGGATAGTCTAATCTAGCCTTTCGCGACGGTATCCTATAGATACTAATATAGCACCTTAAGCTCTTATACGGCGAGGGGGTAAATAGAACTATAGGGAGGCTTCTTCCCTTCCTCGATCTTAATAGCGTGGTTCTGTTACTAGTACGTTAGTAGGCGGCTGGCGTTCTTAACGTTAAAAACGTTAGCGAAATCTTAATACTATTCTAGTAGCGTGGGGGTAACGGGATTATCGTCTAGGCTAAGGGGGGCCCTATTCTCCGAGAATTTATCTCTATATCCTACTAAAGGGTTTTCTAGGCCGTTAAGGCCAATATAGCCGATACATGGAACCCGCATAGAACCTATATAGGTTAAAGTAAGGATAGACTTAGCTTATCTAACTACCCTACGTAGTTCTCTCGGTAATATGACTATACTAAGCTCTGCGTAGGTTAAGAGATAGGTCTACGTGCTATACTACTAATTAATATTAGGGTTAACGGCTATAAGCCACGGCCTCCCTAAGATAATCTTTACGCCCTAGGGATCGAGGTCTATAATATAAAACTCGACGCGCTGTATTTTCTTCCGATCCTAATAGTCGGTGGTGGTAATAATCCTATAGAGGGACCTAAGGGTTATCTTCGTTTATCCTTCCGTAATCCAGGACACCGGGATCGGGGACCCCTTAGGGACCTAACTAGGTCCTAGGAGGGACTGATCTAGCACGTTGATATCGGCGCCTCCGTCGAGGAGGGCAGACGTCTATACCTATCCCCTACCTCGGCGAAAGGATACGCGTGCTCCTACTAGTATAGTAGTAAGGGTAGTCCGAGGCGGGTATAGTTCCTAAGGCACTTTGCCCGTGACACGGCTGACTATAGGGCGAGATATAGATACCGGTTAGGTATTCGGGTTACTATTACTTATGCTCGAGCGCTACGCCCGAGGGCTAGGGTATATAGTGGCGTAATGCCCCCTTTAGTTATAGTTATAGTAAGTGATAGAGTCGAGGTACGATAACTATTTAGGGCGTATAGGGTAATTAAAGGTAGGTGTAGGTGTAGATATAGGCGCGGATGTAGGGGTAGACGCGGGGGTACTGATGGAACCGTGGGTGGTTATCTAGGGTCTATAGCCGGGGGTATACGAACGGACACGACGTTATTAGGTGGAGGACTAGAAGTCTATTCGAGCGACGGATAGTCCGTCGTTAACGGTTAGAGCTTCCGCTCGGCGGTAGGCCGGGGCTAGGTCCTAGTAGTCCTTAGGAACCCCTATAGATACTATATAGTCCCGAATAGGTAGGAGGACCCTTATTAGCATTATCTAAATCCTCTACTAGTTAGGGAGTTCGCCTAGTAGTTCCGACTCTAGGGCTTCCTACCGTTATATAAATTTAGCGTAGGACTCTCCCTCTCTTTAGGATAAGATAGATTCGCTCTGGATCTATACCGCTACCTCTCGTAGGCGGGTGTCGTTATCGTTAACTTACTAGGATAGCCAGGCTTATAGCGCGGCCTAGCTGACTCTATTAGAGTCGCTATCGTACTTATATCGTAGCTCGGCCTACTAGCGTTCCTTTAGATAGTGGGGGAGACACGATATAACGAAGTAGTTCTTCGCGGCGTCCGTGGGGAAAGACTAAGAGTCTAGGTCAAACCGTTGATTTATCTCCTAAATAAACGTGCGATCCTTAGCCTAGGATACCCTATCCTATTTTAGTAGGGAGAAATTAAACTTAGCCTATATAGCGGATCCGTGTATAGATAATGTTATAGATATATCGTGAGTATGCTAGGATCCCGATAGGGTTACGATAATACGACGCCGAGGTTCTGCTATACGATAGTGGGTAATATCGGCCGGGTTAGGATTAATAGCGGCGGCGGCGGTAATAGCGGCGGTAGTGTCTGCCTCCAGCTTAGTAAGGTACGCGAGCTTACGCTTACGGTGGTTCTATACCTCTATCTATTTAACGCGTTTATCTAGGTATTCCTCCGTTAGCATGGCTAGGTTAACGTTTATATACGGGGGCAGGTTAGGGTTATACGCGGGTCCCGTCGTGGTTATAGGAGGAACGGGGACGGCGATAGGGGTAGAGGCAGTAGTAGAGGTAGTGCTAGCGATAGAAGCAGGTATAGGGGCAGGAATAGGTGCCGGTGCGGTAGTAGAGGTAGGAGCCGTGTTAGTTCCCGGCGTGTTCCCGTCGTATCCCTCTTCGGCGTCCTCTATAAAGGCGGTCTCGCTATCGCGGAGCTATCGCTTAAACTGACTAGTAGCCTCGTTAAAATCGAAGGTAGGGTTATTTATTTCGTGATAGTTAGATATCTTAGTAACTCTCCTTAACGGTCTTCGCACCTTTAGAGGGTAGAGCGATTAAAATATTAAATGGGTAGTCGTAAAGAGTGAAAAGGTAGGGTTAAGTAAGGAATTAGGTGTGATCACGATAGAATTATAATAGGGTTAAAACGTAGGAGTAGCTAAAGAATTAGATTAATCGCTAGCCTCCCTATCTAAAGGGGAGGCTCCTCCGCTCCTTAAGACTACGTTCCGCTACTCCTCGAGGACTACTTATTTGCTTCCTCGAGGGCTGCCTTATTTACTTCAAGGGATTATTCTGTTTGCTGTGTGATAACTGCTTTGTTTATGCCTTAAGGGGTCTTAGACTAGGCACGCCTGGACCCCTATGGGTTTACACTGGGGACCTATTATGACTACTGCTATAGGCACCTGATAGATATCGTATCGTCGATTTATAGACGGCTTTTCGGGTAGTAGAAAAAGAAGAAGAGCCTAGAAAAGCAGCCATAGATCGGTTAGAGGGCACGTATTTAATAACGGTTTAATCGAAGCGGTGACTTAGCTAGTATAGTATAGATCTATCGGAACGCCGAATACAGGTATTTAGTGGCTTCTAATCCTACTAGTATCCTCGAAGATATAGGCGTTGGTTAGAGATTAAATTATAGGCAAAATCCTCGTAGTATACGACGTTTAACAGCCTAAAATCAAGGCCTCCTATTAGTCTATTTAATCTCACGGTCACGTTACCGTAACCTTTAATAGGCAGGGATAAACTGCCGGCTACCACGTAGCCCCCCTACGTGGCGGGTATAAAATTAGAAAAACGGGAAAAATCGTTAAATATATAAATAGTGGCGCCGGAATCGAGGATAGCAGAGGTTCGAAGAGGGTAACTAGTAGTAGCGGTTCCTACTATAAAGCTAGCAGCGTGGGAGACACCGCTACGGATACTACGGACGCTACTATAGTCGAGTCACGCCTCTTTAAGCTATACTAAGTCCCGGCTTATATCCTTCTTCACCTTCTTTACGGCGCGTAGTTCTTCCACTTCCGCGCGTAGCGAGGGGTCGTATTTCAGGATCCGTTAGACGGTTATTTTAGTGCTCTCGAAGGGTGTCTAATCGTTATATACTGTATCCGGGAATAGATAGAAGTATACGTTAATATCGTGGCTAGGTATAGCGTATACGCGGCAGATCTAACCTCCCTGTAGAGTAGATTAGCGGCGTTTAGAAGAGGAACGGTTAGCTAAAGCAGCTAAAGCAGCTAAAGGTATAGCTATAGATACCGCGGTAGTGGGATTCTTCGCTTTATTCTTCCCACGGCCGCCTTTCTTACGGGGCTTGGCCGTGGCCTTTAAGGTATCTTTACCCTCTTCGCTTCCGGTATACAGTGCAGGGAATACTATAGCGCGGTGGCTACCGCGTTTTCCTTAGTCTTTAAGTCTAGTATTAATATACTTCTAACTAAGGGTATAAAGGTCTTCGGGTACTATTACCTAATTATCCACTAGACGACCCTCGGCCTTAGTCTAATCGCGGCCGGTATAGGGGCGTATACCTCTAAAGAAGTCTATAATCTATATATATATAGCGGGCTTCGAACTGGTATCTTTATAGCTTTATAGTAGCAGCTACCACTTATCTAACTACTCCCCGAGCTTCTTAAGGCTATTCGCAGGATAATAAGCATACTCGATATACTCTTCGTGGGTATCGGTTTAGCGGGTAGCCAGGTACTAATCCGTATCGCGTTTAACGGCTTTATACACCTCACGAGGTATACCTCCTCGTAGCAGTTATCTACGGCTTTAGTCGATAGTATTAACCTACTAGGTTAGTATAGCGTTAATCCCTTTTAGGTAGCTATCGTATTACGCTTATAGGATCTTCCAGCGCGCGATTTCGACGTCGTACGCCTTTTAGCCGGCGTCTATAAGGTCGAGATATTACGTAGGCGTACGTCTAAGTGTTATAGATAGGAAGGAGCCGTAATCCGGTATTAAAGGCTCCTCGGGGGACTAAGTCGGATCAATTAGGCGGAGAAACCTCTACACGTTATTATAGGTAGTAACCGATTCGTATAAGCATCGCCAGAGCTCCTAATCCTTATAGGTTTTATACATAATAGGGCTAAGATACGATATCTTAATAGTTATTTATAGATTAACACGCTATATCGGCGTAGCTAGATAGCTTCTTAAATCGGTAGTAGTGGTAAAAAGGTAGGTAAAATAGGTATATCTTCACTTAGTAAGTAAGACTCTTAATTATTGGATAAAGCGTAGTCAAAATCATCATAAAATAGGTCAAAATTAATTAAGGCAATTGTATATAATTATAACTGTGTCAGACCGTCAGGGAAACGCTGCCACCGTATTTTATATAGTGCAGATTCTGCAAGCGTCTACCCGGATTATACTCTTGGCAATCCGGCCCGTTACGTAACCGAAAAGACTGTGGTCTGTTCGACAGATGTCTCCACCTAGCTATTTCGGGGGGTGTGTCCAAGTCGCATATTCGTTATACAGGTAGTACTGAGAGATAAATGCCTTACCTTGCTAGTGGTTTATGTCTGTGTCGGATATAGGAATTGTCTGGCTCGCAGCGTTGTGACTACGTTCACCGTCGACGTCGCAATTTTGAACATTGGTTTATCACACATGGGGATCACTCCATGTCATTTTATCCCGTGAATTTGGCAGTGTTCGCCATTGCCAATGCCATCCTACTCATCTATCGCCAGAGACGCAAACAGAAGCTCCCGAGGTGTGATGGCAATGAGAACGCAGCAGACGAAGGCCGGGCCGAGATCCAAAGCCTCCTGGCGGCGCCAGTGGAGCTGAAGGTCGCGGCGAGACGACTACAGCTCGAATACTACTCGGTATACACCTTCGCTGTTGCGGCAGACTGGCTCCAGGTATGCTGTGCTTCATGATTCTGCCCGTCACCACCTAGCGAGGACTGACGAGGGCGCAAGGGGCCCCATATCTATGCGATGTATAAATATGAGAAGGGTCTTCCCGAGAATGTCGTGGCTGCCCTGTACGCCTCTGGCTTCATGTCCGGTGCCGTCTCAGCTTCCTTCGCCGGAGCGCTCACGGACAGGTTCGGTCGCCGAATGGCCTGCCTCGTCTATTGTGTAGCCTACATCGCTACCTGTGCCTCGATGCTATCTAATAATGCGGCCATCCTCTTCTCGGGTCGCCTGTTTGGCGGAGTAGCCACTACGCTCCTCTTCAGTGCTTTCGAGACTTGGGTGGTCACCGAATACCATCAGCGCAACCTCGCCCGATCACACTTGAGTCTAAGTACCCTATTCGGCAACATGGCCACTCTCAGTTCCGTGGTAGCCATCATGTCGGGCATAGTCGGGGACCTCCTCGTCGCAGGCTTCAATGGGGCTCGAGGATGGCCGTTCGTAGCGGCCGCTGGCAGCGCGGCCATCGCTGCTCTATTGATCGTCATCTTCTGGCCGGAGAACTATGGAAACAGACACGGCGACGACAAGCCAGACCGCGGTCCGGCGAACACAGCAGAGGCAATACGCAGTGGCCCATGCACAACGCTGAGAGACAAGAGGATTTGGGGCCTCAGCTTCACCTCAACGTTCTTTGAGGGCACCATGTATCTCTTCGTCTTCTTCTGGTCGCAGACGCTTAGCAGCGCGAGAAACCGCGCGGGGTCGGATGGCGAGCTCCCATATGGGCTGGTTTTCTCAAGCTTTATGTGCGCCATGATGGCCGGATCTAACCTTTTCTCGATGATGGCACGGCCGCATGTCGGAGGTCAAACGCTGGCACTGCTCTTCGCGGCAGTGCTTGTCGTCAGCGGCTGCTTGCTGGCAGTCGTTCTATTCCAAGATGAGCAGTGGGTGTTCTGGACGCTTTGCATGATCGAGCTTTGCATTGGGATTTATTTCCCAAGCATGTCCTACCTCAAGAGTGAGGTGGTGGAAGATGGAGTCCGCGGCCGAATTTACAGTATCCTGAGACTGCCGCTGAACGTATTTGTGGTGGTCGTTCATAGCTTAGACCAGGAAGGGGACGCGCATCGAAATCATGTCTTCCTGACATGCGCTGTTCTGTTGATTACATCCTTCTTAGTGTTGAGATGGAGTTTCTCGCGGTAGGCATCACCAATATAATACATAATAATATATATGGAGTAGAAGGGCGCTTCTTTGGGCGCTTTGGATGGAAGAAACGAACCGATTCCGTTTCGCAAAGTGTGCTTGCTTCATCGCGTCGTCTGTCGTTGGGTTGGCAGGCGGGGGAGCCAAGGGTCAGAACCAACGGATGTCCCACAAAGCATGACCGCTCTTTTCATTCACAAAATTTGCGTTTCCCCGCGGTCTGACCAGGGAAGCGACAATAACCTTCGTCATTCAGTTGGTTTTGTCATCCATGTTCACCGCCCACAAGGTTCCTTTTCGGGATTTATTAGGGCGTTGAGGAAGTCGGTGTGCTATGTGAAAGTATTACTTGTACTGGACTGGCGGGGATGCTAAGTGGGAAAGCTCTTGGAGTGCCAATCACCTCCCCTGCTGTGTGCGCCGACGGCTCCTGGCTAATGCAGTGAAGGAAGGAGGCCAGCAAAATCTTGGGTCTATTCTCATTCTCATGAGAGGAATAAATGGATATATTTTCTCCTTCTTGACCGCATATGGTTCTTTTGTGCCTTGAAATATTGAAACGGATGTAAAGTTAAGGCCTTTCGAACAACCCTATTATTTTCCCACACATCATATATCATTTAATCCTGGGGTGCTCCTTCCCTGGGATGCTGACCCAACTCCGTGAAACTGAACAGAAGGGCCAGGTTTGTACGTACCTTAGGTATACGTACGGGGTACAGAGTACCTTACCTATTTCCTCGTACTGCAATACCATACCTGATACACGCCTCACAACCGATACGAAGAGCCCTCAATCTGGCCCATGACCCAGATGACACAGAATCCCTCGTGCCTCCCTCACTAAGGTAGCGGTTGAACAAACAACGCTCACTACCTTCCTTTTCCCGGCCGACAACTTGGATTTCCCAGGATTCTTCTCACCCAGCTAATTAGGCCCCAAGTCGCATTCGACATTGATCAAGGCTCTTTATCTTAGTCCTGCTGTACGTTGTATCGAGCTCATTGCCTTTTGCAGAAAGAATATTTCAGCCTAAACCATCTTTACGGAAAGGGATCACCTCCGTAGTGGTATGGTCTTGGGGTGCCATCGCTTCACCTGCAGCACGTCCAATCCAGCAGCGACCCTACCGACCACCAGGCGGCAGAGCTACCTCTCCGTCTCGATCGATTTGTCGCATTTATCGCAGAGTTGCATCAAGACGCAGGTCACCTAATATTCAAGAGTACTTCGGGTACTTGTGCTTCAACCGACCACCTGCACCCCTCAACTCCCCAGGCTTCCAACAAACCGGCACCGTGTCGTCCAACCACCCCAAGGGAGATGCCGGCGCCGGCTGGCGTGCGGGCCATTATCTCCCAAGTGTTGAAGACGACAGCGACAATGAAGTCCAGACTTTCCCATTTATCAAGCTGGAGGAAGGGAACAAATCTGCTCAGGGAAGAAGGCCAGGTGTGCATAGTTTCGAGAGATTGATACATCGTCCATTCTATTGCACCTTGTGCTCATTGAGTATCTTCATTGCTATTCTGGTAAGTGATGATACCATTTCCTTTGCGCGTTATTTATTCCATTTATATTGCACTTTCTTTCCCTTTTTTTTTTCCTTCCTTTTCTTCCCTTCCTTGTTCCCACCTTGTCTTATCCTCCAATCATCCCTTTTTCCCAACTGCAACCCCCGAGCCATAATCTACGGAGTACGGAGTACGTCCTATTCGTGCTTCGCACATCGGAGCCAAGGACGAGTCGAGTCCTTCCCGTAGCTCGATTTGTTGTTCGAGTCTTGGGGAACCAGAAGATGCTCGAGGTGGAGCTCTGTGACGCCGACTACTCGGTCAAATGCAGATTGTGTCCGGTGTTAGCCCTTATAGCGAACGAGGTCTTAAGGAGCATCGACCAATCATGTTGCCCAACACACGATCCAAGTTCCCCGCATCTTCCTTTGCTCAATAGCGGCGGGCCGAGCAGTGAAGTGCGGAGTCAAATTCGTGGCCTGATATGGGGTTTGGATGAGGAACTTTTGAGGGTCCTCCGTTCTTTACCACAGTACCTCCCAGCGCCAGTGACCGCCTGCAGTGGGCAAAGCGCTCCGACAAACCCGCCAGGAACCCTGGCCTCGATGCGGCACAGGTACCTACGGAGTATGTAACCCTCAGTGACCTCATCATATACCAGTAGTACGCGCCCGCTTTTAGCTTCCCAAGCTTCTTCTCTCTTCGGTCCACACAGGCTTGATTCCCGTGGTGGTCATCTTTTTCTGCTCGTCCTCGTCGTCGCTGTCGCCGTCGTCGTCTTCTTTCCTCTTCCTTTCTCTCTCCTTCTTCTCACCGATTCATCGCCGACTCCCATGCTGTCAGCGCACTAACTGGAATCAACTCTCACCACAATCGCAGCTCATCCAATTCCTCCTTGGCGACGCCAAGCTCCGACTTCATTCTGTCCTTTTATTCCCGCCCGCGTCCTTTTCCCTGCGACGTCTCTTCCCCCCTCCTGTTCGGCTTCTTCCCCAGGACGTCTGTGAAAGCCCCGTTCCCTTCGCTACCCTGGCCCCAACTTCTGTACGACTTACCATGGCACTTGACGCTGAAACCAAGCGAATTGTCTCGCTTTTTGAGCTGTCCGACGACTGGCTGAATAGAGCTGTCGGCGAGTACATCTCGCAAGCTGGTAAGCATTCTTTATTATCTTTTGCTCCTGTGTAACTTCCCCCCCCCCCCCCGCTCCGGCGCAGGTGTCTCAGCTCAACGTCTTCTCTTTTATTTTCTTTTTTCCCCCGCTCCGGCAAGACCCGCATCGTGCTCTATCCAGGACAGCTTTAATTGACCGACACCAATTGCAGAGGAAGGGTTGCGCAGCGATGGGACGAGCTTGAGCCAGATCCCCACTTACGTCACCGCGGTCCCCAATGGTAAAGAGAAGGTGAGACAAATGACCCCAGTCAAACCTCTCTCCAAGATGTTCATACTTTTATTGCCTCGTCCTCCTGGTCATGGAGCAGTTCAGCTGACCCTTACGATAGGGTGTGTACCTCGCCGTCGACCTCGGAGGCACCAACTTCCGCGTTTGTTCGGTCCGGTTGAATGGAGACACCACGTTCAATCTCACCTACAACAAAGTTGCGGTTCCCAAAGAGCTGATGACTGCAAAGAAAGCCGAGGATCTATTTGCCTTCCTTGCTAAACAAATCGAGACTTTCCTCCATGAACACCACAAGGACGAGTTCGAGGGTGTTCGCCGCCGGACCAGGAGCACCCGGAAGGGTCAGAAGGATGAAGATATTTTCCACCTTGGTTTCACCTTCAGCTACCCCGTCAAGCAGCTCGCCATTAATAAGGGGACTTTGATGCGGTGGACTAAGGGCTTCGACATCCCCGACGCCATTGGCAAAGACGTCTGCGCCCTGCTCCAGACCGAGCTCGACAAGCTCCACCTGCCCGTTCGCGTTGCAGCCCTCGTCAACGACACCGTCGGCACCCTTCTAGCAAGGTCGTACACATCCAGCGGGCATAGTGAGACCCTTGTGGGCGCCATTTTCGGCACGGGGACCAATGGCGCCTACGTTGAGAAGTTGTCCAACATCAAGAAACCCATCGAAGGAGAATACGACGCCTCGACAGGCAAGATGATTCTCAACACCGAGTGGGGCTCGTTCGATAATCAGCTTAATATTCTGCCATCTACTACTTGGGACACTGATCTCGACAGGGAAAGTGTAAACCCTGGCTTCCACGTGTTCGAGAAACGGGTGTCGGGCATGTATCTGGGCGAAATCGTTCGCCGCAGCATCCTCGAAATGGTCCAGAACGAGCAGCTGTCGCTCTTCAAGGACGTCAACTCGAGCTCCAACGACTGGCGCTCTACGACTAGTATCAGCCCGCAGTCGGGCTTGATGCAGTTGTGGGGTCTAGACAGCAGCGTCCTGTCGGTAGCCGCTTCGGACAACACTCCAGAACTTTCCGTCCTGCGGCAGGAGCTTGAAGACAACCTGGATATCTACAGCCCCTCTCTCGAGGATGCCCAAGCTTTCAAGGCCATCGCCGACGCTGTCGGCCGCCGCGCCGCGCGCCTCGCCGCTGTACCCATCGCCGGCGTCCTTCTGCAGTCAGGTCAACTCAACGACCCCGACAGCGATGTTATCGATATCGGTGTCGACGGCAGTCTGGTCGAACATTACCCATTCTTCCGCGACATGATGTACGAAGCCCTTGCGGCGGTGGACGGTATCGGCCCCGACGGGGCCAAGAGGATCCGCATCGGCATCGCCAAAGACGGTAGTGGCGTCGGTGCTGCGCTTATCGCCTTGGTTGCCGCGAAAATGGAGAAGGAGCGCGGCGTGGGAGATGCCGTCAAGCGTGAACTGGATACGGTTCCTGGTAACTGTGAGTGTTTTTGTTTTCCCTCATTCTCACGCCTTTGCCTTTTCCCTTTACATCCTTTTTTTTTTTCTGTTGTAGAAGGAAGAGACTTTCCCGAGTTTAACCCCTTGTAATTTGGGACGAAGAACTGATACTGACTCCTCTTACTACCAGTCCTCGACTCCTTGACGAACCCGCAACAGGTTGCCCTCGGTGCGACCGTGATTGGTGCCATTGCGGCAGTTGGACTTTGGTGGGCACGTCGTCGGAGCTTGGTGTGAAAGATGACATGGATTCAGTGTGGGCGTCCAAGGGCTGTCCCTGTTGTCCTTTTTGGTCTAACGGAGTAGGGAGTTGGTTCCCCCGTGTGTATAAGAAATGTTTGTACGGCGTCTTTGCCCGTCACAAAGCACCAGCTTGAGAAGAATGGACGAAAACCGTCGCAAGCCTCAGCCAATACTGCCGAGTGCGCAATTACTCTGCCGATAAGAGCAGTGTAGCCCAACTCGTTTTCGATGGTGACTCTCAATTCGTTTTTTCTAATTAGAAATGACTATGTGGCTCTGCCGATGCCTTGGAGTCTTTGATGTGTTTTAGCACCAATTGTCCAACGCTTCGTCTATTTGGGAAGGATGCAATGCTTCCATAGAAAGTCAAGAACAGCAAACAGCAAGAAAAAGAGAAAAAAAGAAATAAAACGGGAAGAAATAAAAAGGGAAGAAATAAAAAAGAATCAATTGCCAAATGCCGCAGAAGGATAGGCTCGTCTCTCTTTCTTTTTGCGCGTCGTCGTACTACTACTCATGGAGCTCGCCTCAGAGACATTTCCGTTTGTACCCGACGTATGAGGCGCCAGCAGGCCGTTCGGCGTCACCATATCCAGGGGCAGGTCGTTCCATTCCGTCTCTGCGCGCTTGTTCTGGAATGACTCCCCCTGAGCCGAATGTGTTTTCGTCAGAGAGGACGACGTGGACAGGGTCGGTCTAACTTGTTGACGTTCTTGTTGCGATGACAATGGCGGCGGTGGTGGTGCTGGTGGCAGCGATGAGGATGACGGTGATGATAATGACGACGCAGCGCGCGAGGTTGGCGGTCCGGAAATGGGAGGCAGGTTGGCGGCGCTGGCGGTAGCACTCGGGGGGATGCCTGCGGCGCCGGCGGGGGCCGAGGGAGTGCTCGCGTTATTGCCCATTCGGAGAGGAGGAGACGGGGAAGAGGATAGAGGAGAGATGTCGCGGCGGACGATGTACGCGGTGTCTGGGCGGAGCTTGAAGTAGTAGTGTTCTTGAGGGTGGGGGTCGCGGATGAAGCCTCGGGCGGCGTACCAGCGGAGGCCGTCGTCGTTTTCGGTCCAGACGTGAGCGTAGACGAGGCGGATGGACGGGGTGCTGCTACTGTGGTTCGTGGCGGCGGCGGCGGCGGCACGGAGGAGATCGGCGAGGGCGGCTGTGGCAAGACCGTGGGCGCGGTAAGGGGAGAGGAGGGCGAGGGATTGGATGTAGAGGGCTTGTTCGTAGCTGCCGTCTTTGTTGATGAAAGGCTCCACGCGGCAGATGATGCCGCCAACGACTTTGGGGATGGGATCTGCCCAGGTGATGACGCGGGAGAAGGTGGAGGTCAGGGCGGTGGTGTAGAAGGCCTCGGGGTACGTGACGGGCAAGAGGAGGCCGTTGAGGCGTTTGAGGGGTTGGATATCGTCCGGTGCCAAGGGCCGGATGGCGGCTTCGGGAGGGATAGAAGGGAGCGGATGTGGTGAAGGATCCGGGCCAGCAGCTGGAGCAGTAGCAGTAGCAGTATCGGGAACGGGAACGGGAACGGGAGCGGCTGTGGGAGCGTGAACGGGTCCAGGATCGGACTGCGGTGGAGGTTCGGGGACTCGAGACGGCGTAGTTTCCGCAGGGCGATGTTGCTGAGAGGGAGGCGGAGTATATTCTGGCCGACGTGGCTGAAAGAACGACTTGATGGACAGCTGAAAGGGCTTGGATGTCGTCGGGGATGGAGGGACAGACATGACGTGGTCAAGGGGGGTGTGGTAGGCCGAGGTCGGGTTTATGTAGGGAGAACTGGAGGTGTAGAATGGAGAGCGTTTTGGTCGAGAGGGCAGCCCTCGTCAAGAAGGAAGCATGCTGCAGATCAGTGGATAGATGGTTCTTAGATCTATTAGACCTTATGCCAAAAGTGGAAGAGTCTGTTTACTGGTTTCCGTGAATGACACGTGTGGAAAGAAAAGTCCAAGGGAGTGAGGTGTTGCGAGTCGACCCTCACCATTCCAATATCCCTTCATCTCGTACAAGGCTACCACCTAAGGTAGGCAATTACAAGGTAAGAGTACCTGATTTGCTAAGGTACCTGCAAGGGAGTAGAGTGTACAGTGTACTCCGTACAGTGACTGATGCAGGTGCAGGTACGGGAGGACTGCCCCACACTCCGGCGGTCCTAAACCGTTAAGGTGTGGGGTTCCTGCCCCTGTCTTCCATGAGAATGTTGGCTGGTCCCCCCCTCCGGGTTTATCCTGAATTATATTGTGGAATATGTTCGCTGCATATTTTGTTTATATTGATGTTGGTTTTAGAAGTTATATGTTATTATTAGGAGCATCTTTTCTTGATTTTTCGGTTAGTAATTATCCTTAACGCTGTTCTAGTATCCAACGGCGATGGATAGAAACCCGAAACAAAGAAAAATGTTAAAGGCGGGTGCTTACTAATATATATACGTTGTACCTACCTTATATATCCAGCTCCTTTCCAGCATGTAATCGGGAATCCGAAGCAGTATATATCCGTACGGATACGAATGCCTACTGTGCCCAATTACAGATAGTACCTTACCTATTGTACCGGTGGCAGAGGAACTTCGCTCGAGCCTACAGAGTTACAACTTTGCAATTACCGGTACCTTATTACCCTTTCATCAATTCGGGTACGTTGCCAGATCTCGTGCCTCTCTGACCAGGAACATGAACAATAGTACGGAGTAGTTGCAGTTGCTTCTTTCAAAATGTCCTGAGCCTCCGTTGGTCTGTCACTTACCTTAGGCCGTTCTTCACCTACCTTAGCTTGCCTCTTCTCTCCCGGTCTGAATTCAAAAGAACTTACCTACCGACCTACAAGCCATTGCCCAGCTGGCACGACAACCTTCCCCGACCGTTGAATTGCCCTGTCGGGGGTACAGTACGGAGTAAGGCTCCGTATCTTTGGCTTCCTATCAAGATCTACCCTAAGGTACCGACCTAGGCCAGCCAAGCCAAAAACTGTCTATTCTTTTTTTCCCGGGTCGTCCGACCGTCGCACCTTCTAGTGGCAGGCATCCGTCACTGTTCACATTCCACAAGCTTGCACAGCGGCCCCCAGCTTTCCGGCGCTTGAGTACCGCTACCGGAAGACGACAACCTCTCACTTTTTCCATTCATCCTCTCCCCCAACCAGCCTGTGCGCCGTTCGCCCCGGTGCTGCAAGATGGCTTCAAACACGGGGAAGGCGGGCGTCATTGTTGCTCCTAAGGATGCTGATCCGATGGAGAACCTTGTGAGTCCCGCCCAGATACCTCCTCGTCCTTCCCTCTTGTGCTCGCTTTTCCTCCTTTGCTCCCCCATGGGATGTCAATCACCCCAAGCTGACCTTGCCTCCCCCTTCTTTCACTCTCGTTAGGCTCATGCCGTCCTCGACGATATCCTATACAATGTTATTCAAGATCTGCTGGTCAAGACACATCGGGACGAGAAAATGGCGAGGACAACCACCGCCGTCATTCGAGTCGAGAAGCTGGCTTCCGACGCCTCGGAGGGCTCTACACCCGATGCGAAACCCGACGTGCGTGTTGAGACAGATGCGGCCATTTACGAGGACGGCAGAGTCCTGCTGAAGGGCAACCCTCTCAAGACAACCAAAGACATTCTCTGCCCCAGGTGCCACCTCCCCCGGTTGCTCTACCCAACCGACGGCAAGGGCTCCAGGAAACCGGACCCCGGTGTCATTTACTGCAAGAAGCACCCCTATATCGAGAAGCCAGGCTTCGACATTTATGGCCAGACCTGGGTGCAGCCGGGCCCGGGGAGGGGCAAAAAGAAGAAGGATATGAAGCCGGACCCCACTCTCGAACTTGCGAACGCTGCCAGCCCCGATCAGCGCCCACCCAATGTCCTCTCGTTCCCTTCCGCCACCTGCAGCAAGTGCAAGCGCTGCATCTTGGTCACCAGGTTGAACAACCATATGGGCTCTTGCATTGGAAACAGCGGGAGAAACGCCAGCCGAGCCGCCGCGGCCAAGATCTCGAACGGCGGGAGCAACGGCAACTCGCAGAATGACCAGACCCCTCCGTCGAGCCAAAAGGCGACGCCGGTCCCCGGCTCACGGGCATCGAGTCCGAAGAAACGCGACAGCGAAGAGATTGCCGACGAAGAGGACGTGTCGGAGGCGGGCGCTCCTAAGAAGAAGAAGCTCAAGCCGTCACCGCTGACCAAGAAGGTGATCCTCAAGACCAAAGTCCCCAAGAAGGACAAGGTCAAGGGAGCCTCCTCGCTGAGCGTGGAGCAAAAGATGGACGACGACGATGCGGACAACTCGACCGTCGAAGTCGCGCCCAAGAAGCTCCTGGACAAGGAGGGCAGTGCTAACGGCAATGGCAAGGCAGCGAGTCCGACGAAAAAACTGAAGGCGAATGCCGCGAAACCGCCCATGCCCCGGTCGATGAGTAAAGGGACCCATGACGGCGACGGCGAATCCGAGTCCTCCGGCACCTTATCATCCCCGCCACATCACTGAGAAATTTTGACGTGTATTCTCGCGTCCTTTTTGGCTTGGACGAGGTTGTACCATGCTCTCTCTGATCATGGTAATTTCTTTTTTTTCTTGCAATAGCGAACTCTTTTCAATACGCGTGCCACCATCGCTACTGCCCGCGGTGCAAATCGGCATCAATGTATCATAAGCTTTTTTTTTTTTTTTTCCTTTTTTTTCTTCCGTATCAAACAAATTTGCATGGACCCAGGAGGGTTGGAGGGGGTTGGGGCCGATAATTATGGCTTTACCCCCGGGGACGGAAGGGTCATTCACCATACCATTCTGCATCACCGGTAAAGGAAGGGGAAAGGGCGGCATTGGCGTTGGCAGGTCTGGTTCTCGGATAGGCCTTTTGTGTACCAAAAATCAAGACGAAGCCGATCTGATCTTTTCATTCGGGTATTCGTAAATGTGAGAAGGTTGTATACCATCAAGTTGAAATGACATGTCCCTGTCCAACCGAAGTGCATCGCTGTTTTGCCCCTCCTCCGTGACCCTGGACGCCAAAACTCCGTCTAATGCTCCTCCTCCTCCTCCTCCTCCTCATGTAACCAAGTTGACGTGATTGACGCTGTGGAAAAAAGCCTTGTTCCCTCTTCCTCTAGATACCCTCATCCTCTTGCTCAATGACGCGAGCCTTGATGATGCGGACCTCCTCGACAGGCCTGTCTTCCGGGCCGGTCTTGACGAGGCCCATGCGGCGCAGGACGGCGAGCCCGCTCTTGACGCGGCCGAAGATGGCGTGCTTGCCGTCGAGCCAGGGGGTCGGGGCGAGGGTGAGAAAGAACTGGCTCCCGTTGGTGTTGGGCCCGGCGTTGGCCATGCTGAGGACGCCGGCGCCGGTGTGGCGAAGGGCCGGGTGGATCTCGTCGGCGAAGGTGTCGCCGTAGATGGAGGTGCCGCCGCGGCCGGTGCCCGTGGGGTCGCCGGCCTGGGCCATGAAGTTGGGGATCACGCGGTGGACGATGGTGTTGTCGTAGTACCCCCTGCGCGCCAGGGTGGTGAAGTTTGTGCAGGTTTTGGGGGCGTGGTCGGTGTAGAGCTCGAGGAGGATCGTGCCCTGTGAGTATCGAGAGCCGTTATGTCAGGATGCTGGGTTCGCTTTTGGGGGCGAGAGAGAACAAGGGGGTTGCTTACCATTGAGGTGTCGAGGGCGACATTTGTGGTCATTTTTGTGATTTTAATGCTGATATAGTATGATATTACAGAGTAATTACTGTATTTTTTGGCGTGTAGTGCGACAGATTTCCAAGACTAATATCCCTCGTTCAATTTACCGTTGCTTCGAGGAGGGACAGGAGGGTCTCGAAATCTTTAGACAAGGCTGACATTGACATGGTGGAGGGAAGTACCGCCGTTACTTCGTTGCTTCAGCCGTTTCTGAGCGCCTACGTCATTGGCTAAGATCCAAAAGGCGGCTTTTAGCTTTCATAGTGCCTAGCTTTAGAGACGCCCTATAAAAGCACAAGGGTTGAAACTGATACCCAAGGTACTAAAGACCGAGGCCGTGCTAAGGGTCACTAGTTTACTACTAAGTATCTTATATAATTATAGATTTTTACCTTATTTTCTTCCTATGCATAATAACTTTATCGTAGCTATTTCCGCGATAAAGGATGTGTCAGATGCCCATAGACTTTATCGAGGTGTGACAAAATACCTAGGTATATTATATTAGGTAGACTTGTAGGGTACTCGATCCTACATATATCTATACTTATATCCTATTATGTTTCCTAATAAGGTAGTTAGACATCCCCGTGAAGTACCACGAACTTTACTTAGATGAATACATATATAGTTCCGCGTACCTTAATTGTGTTCTGACAGGATGTTATAGACAAGGCGAAAAACACTCCTTACCTTGATGTTTTCGAGTATTACCCGTACCCGCGCCACGTATCGGGGGTTCGTTCCTCACCCTTCAATGGGGCAGCCACGGGTAATTCGCAAAGTGATCATCTCAGCTGAACTCTTTAGCCCACTCTGCGCCACCTCACCCCAGCAAAGTTGACAAATATTCCGGGACGATTCAAAAGTAAACTGCTTCGGACGTTTTGGAGGAACTATACCCAGACCATCGCAACTAGTAGACAATCTAGTGTTTCTGCAAAAGTATCGAAATATTTGACCTTTGAAATGTCCCGAAATTAATCTTCACCCACCGTGGTTCTTAATCCTGTAAAAGCATGTTGGCCAGGAAATTAGTCTACGTCTGTTCTTCGTACAACAAACATCGCGACATCCCGTACTTTCCCGAAGCCACCCACCAACAAAATGAAGCAGGCGTCGGGCAGCAGTTAGCTTTGGAAAAGGTAACCAGCAGCCAGGCTCTCAAGAACAGGAGGCAGTGGAAGGAACACTTGGCAACATTTTACCAAGGCGCATGGGAAAACCGGGAAAAATTGTTAGTGCTGGAGGTACCTAGTCTTCTCTAGGTACTATACCACTATCTTAACTTACGAGTCGAACCGTCAAGCCGTACCTAAAGTAAGAAGACATCGCCCTATTACCTTTACTAATTAGTACTAATGGACGTTGGGTCTTTAGCTACCACGGCATTTCGTTACAGCATAGAGCTTCTTGTGTGTTACATGTCTAAGGTAAGGTATAGAGGGCGGTGCGAGGTACAAACCACTATAACAAGGTCTATGCAGGTGGCTGCAACTGATAAAGGGGGATGGGAATACTTTGGCCATGCACCTTCGTACCTTACTAAAAGGCTTACGCCTTGTTGGGATACCGCGACTTGACCTCAACCCGCGACTCGATCTCAACATCTGTCAAGTCAACCTAATTATATAAGGAACCCATCTTGTCCGGTTACGCTATCTCTTGGAGGAAGTAAGTAGGTATCTTCTTCATACAAGCACGGATTATACCGTACTTGCTGTCCTTCGAAGAACTGAAAACTCAACATCAAACATCAACGTCGAAGCACGTGCAAAGAAAGCTACCAGAACTGTAAGCTCACGATCCGTGAAAAGTTGGGGGGATAATGGATCTTACAATACATACAGATCTTATTATTGCTTAGTCAAAGCACATGCAAGCAACAAAGGACCCCTATCGTCTGTGACGTGCGTCCAACGAAGCTGGTTGCCCCTGAAGTCCAGACTCCAACCCGGCTTCTGACTCTTTCCATGACCCCGAAAGACTGCAACTTGTGCTGAAACCACTTTCGGCTTCCAAGGAGACAAGGAGGTTTCTTTTGCTTCTACTGTTTCACCGGTAGGGCAGGGCAGGTTCTCATCCCGGCGGGTCGTCGTCCCTTTGTCCGTGCTGTGCTTTCCTACTTCACTACCACCGTCCACCTCGCCTGCCTTATATATGACCTCACAAGGAGAAACAAAAAGCCCCCCACACACACATTTACACATCGCACAAAACATCTTACGAATATTTTTACAAGTTTGGCCTCTTGCCTTGCCTGTTTCACCATATCCATTACCTCCCATCTTCCACTCATCATGGCTTCTCCCGAGCCCACGCCCGCGAGTCCTCTGTTTGACGAGGTCCGAATCGACATCGACGATACCATCTCTGGTGATCATACCTCATCAGCTACCATCAACCCCATCTGGGGAGATCCTGGCCTCTTGTTGATGCACGCTAGGATCATCCTCACTTCGCTCGCCATCATCTACACCGGTGCACACGCTTCGCTTAAGCGCCCGGCTTCTGCTGCACCTGCTCGCGGGGGAAAGTCCGGCTCCGGGAAACATAAGAAGAAAGAGGAGGAGGAACAGCAGATGCACGGATTGGTGCTCTCGGACGCGATCCTCCTCCCCGTTTTCGCCGGGGCCACTCTCGTGGGCCTGTACTATCTTATCCAGTGGCTCAACGATCCCGAACTCCTTAACAAGATCCTTCGGGTCTACTTATCCTTCATGGGGGTCGCCAGCATGACGACTCTCGTTGCCGATGGCATTCAGTTGGCCACCAGTTTTGTGTTCCCCAACTATTTTCGGGTCAGGGGTGCCCTATATCACGTCGACGGCGTGGAGAACCGCGTTGTTGTTCTTCGCCCTGGCGGTCCGACCCGGCAAGTCTCGGCCCGGGCCGGAGGGGATCGGGAGGGGTCCTTCCATTCTCCGGTCCCTTGGCGGTTTGGATGGCTGCAGGGCCGCAAGACGGCAGGGTTCCTTTGGCAGTTGCGTCATCTCCTTACGGAACAGTGGACGGTGAAGCTCCGACTTCATGGTGTTATCGATGAGAAGCTCAAGGTCCGGTTCAGCCACATCGTGGGCTTCGTCGCCGCTGTGGTTATGGTGGCTACTTACAACGTCACTACTTCGAAGATGCTCGGCAACATCATGGGCTATGCGTTTTGTTACGGCACGCTTCTCCTCCTTTCTCCCACGAGTTTCTGCATCGGCAGTCTTGTCCTGGCTGGTCTCTTCGTCTACGATATCGTCATGGTCTTTTATACGTATGTTTGCTCAGTCTTCTTTTGTTGTCCCCTTTCTTTTTCTTTGTTTTTGAAAAAAAAAAAAAAAAAGATTCTTTTGTAGTTGATTAATAAAAAGAATATTATTTTCTGAACAACTATCACTAATTGTTCTCCTTTCTTTGATTAGCCCGTTCATGATCACTGTGGCCACCAAATTAGACGCTCCTATTAAACTCACCTTCGACTCTGGCAGGAGGTCTAGTATCCTGGGTCTTGGGGACATTATTCTCCCAGGGCTCGTCATGGGCCTAGCCCTCCGCTTCGACCTTTGGCGCTACTATCAAACAAGAATTACGTACGTAGAGACCGAACTGGTGACAGAGTCTAGAGACGCCTCTTCTGGCGACGTCATGGTCACGAAGGACCGCGGACATGTCGCGAAGAAAGCGCCCTACATTAACGCCACGGGGAACTGGGCCGACCGCTTTTGGGTCTCCTCGTGGCCCGGCATGGGCTCGAGCCCAGGTGACGATGCGCCCGAAGCCGTGCAGGTGGCGTCATTTCCCAAGACATACTTTTACGCTTCTGTCTTCGGCTACACTGTGGGCCTCCTCGTCACCCTGGCCATGGTCGTCATGTTTCAGCACGGTCAACCCGCACTGTTCTACCTCGTCCCGGGAGTCGTCGGCTCGCTGTGGCTGACGGCCTGGGCCAGGGGCGAAGTAGACGACATGTGGAAGTACACGGAAGATGGCAGCCAGGACACGGAGGATGTAGTCGTGGAGCTGGATGGTCGGGGGAATGTGGTCAAGGAGCTTCAGAGGGCCAACGATGCGGAGGGAAAAGTAAAGTCAAACGAGGAAGAGGAAGAGGAAGGGGAGGGGGGACAAAAGGGTGCCAGGGGGGTCGAAAAGACACTGACCGAGCGTGGGACCAATGGTTTCCTCTTTTCGATTCGAGCACCGTCTCCGCGGGGGACTGGACGGACCAAGAGGGAGGCTTGAGCTAGAGGCTCCTGTTGAATAGCAAGCAGACTGAATAGGGGGGGGGGGGGGGTGTCTGGACCTCTCTGGGGCGTGTGGGTGGAATGATAGATGGCTCCTCTAGTCACGATGGTCGCGATATACAGCCCAGTAGCATACCTTACGTTCCTACCCTATAGGATCTTACTTCAGCTATGAAAGAGCAAGCAATTCAAGCCACTTCTTTTCAGGACTCCAATGAAGTATAGATCGGTTACCTTGCCGACCCTTTAGCTCAGATCGTATTCCCCATCTTCCCTCGGGGGCCTTCGCGGCTGTAGACTGTACTCGGTCATGGCACGCGGTATCTATCGTAGAGTTCGGCCCTCGAACTATCTGAGGGCTCTGACGAACCATGCTGGGGGTGGTGCAATAACAAGCAAATACGATTCCGATGGCGTAACCTACGTAGGTACCGACAGGACTGATTTTCACGATAGTTGTCCCAATTACTTTGCACGGGGAAATGCCAGCTGATGTCCCCTTTACATGCCGTCTATAAACACTACGCCTGGAGTCCTTTCCCTCCCATTTCTCTTCTTTCTTTCTTTCTTTCTGTCTATTCTTCCTCCCCATCTTCATCCTCCCTGTTATCTATCCACAATCTATCTATACGTGTCAGTCAGTCGATCGGTCAGTCAGTCACTCAACAAAACCATTTCCAAGCCCCTGTGCTCACTGCAAAACTCGTCGTTCCAAGGACATCGTGCTCACTGAATCCATCCCGGATAGTTTCCCCGAGGATAAAAGATGTGGTTTAGGAAACCACACACACGGGACGTTATCTCGCCCCTTCGCATCCAGGACATCTTGAACCCCCCCGCGACCCCTGTTGATATGCCATCCCAGAGCCAGAAAAAAGGGGGCAATGGGCGTGGCGAGATGGGTGAGAACCATGCCCCTCGCTCTGAGTCGACCAGTTACGAATCCGGATCCGAGCTCGTGTCCGAATCCAAGCCCAAGCCCGCGTCGGTGTCGGTGTCGGTGTCGGTGTCGGTGTCGGCGTCGGCGTCCGAGACGGTTCGGCCCGCCAAGCGGAGTTACTCGGCATTCGGCATTCCCGACACCGGCTACTATGGCACCTCTTCTCAGGTTAAGCGCCAGCGCCATGGTTGTCAGCGTTGTCAGGACAAGGGCGCCGAGCTGAACGACATGGAGGACCTGCAGACGCGGGACGAGGAGTGGGACCATCCGGCGGTCATGCTCTTTGGCGGCCTCGACTTTGTCGAAGAGAAGGTGGAGGCCCTTGCACCCACGGCGCGCGTGGGCGAGGAGGAGATTGTCGATACGCGCCACCGACTGTACGATGTTTTCGGGGAGTATATACTCGAGGTCTTGCCCCAAGATTTCAAGCGGGAGTTCAAGGTCGCGATGGGCACAATCGACGAGGATGAGAAGGAGGATGGTTAGCTGATGTCGTCTGTGAGTTATCCCCTTTGGTCTACGGCTAGCGACTGTGTTGCTGACCTGCGCCTACAGACAGGCAGATATCGACAGACACACCGATGCTTTTTGGTGTCTCTTTTCGCCTGCCGACATCATTCGGGACGCACAAACCGGTGCCCGCCCCATAGCGTTTCGCCCTCCCCGTCGTCTCGTCGTCGCATTTCACCCAGCAATTTTCTTTCCCCCCGAACCTCGGGCGAGGCCTTCGACTGCTGGACCTGGAACCCCGACACTCCCAGGGGTTGACAGAAATTACGAAAGGATCTGGTCTGCTGTCAACTTGAGATGCGCGAGATGAAATCCACGGTTGAGGATTTCCCGTACAAGTTCAAAATTTTCTGTATTGGCGCCAGCAAGATATAAGAAGGGGGATGATAAACCCGATATCCTCCCTTCTCGGCGCGCCTTTGTGGGGCTGTTTGGTTAGAATAGTACTCATAAAGAATAAAACAATACGGACTCGTCTGGCTTTGATGTCGTCTTTGTCGTCTTTGGCTTCTTGTGGTGTATCCGTCGCATCAGCGCCGTTAAGCGCTACTGTTTATACTCGGAATAGGGATCGAAACAGGCGGCGAAAAAGAACGGTGCTGTATAATGACATTATTAGAAAGGGAGAAAGGAGAAATGAAGAGCCTTGAAATTAATGCAAGACCGATACTCCGGGAAAACCATGGGTTACAAGGAATGCTCGGGCAGTTAAACAGGTCGACGGCGACATATGAAGATCTAGATAGGTAGATGTATTTCATATACAGATGTATGTAGATATTGTGGGCAAGATGGCAAGTCAGTTGTTGGTAACAGCACCGAAGCACTTTATTATGTAACCACGAAGCGGAGCGCTTCGGTCATTGCTGCCCCCACCCCCCGATTCACCTGTACCTAGATTAACCCCACTCCAGTTGCTTATCGCTCATGAGCCTCACGGTGAATCTCATATGAGGTTGCTCCTGAACCCCTCACTCATCCTCTCTGATCGTCTAATCAGCAATTCATATTACTTGGACGGATAATTGGATAATGCCTACCTAGCTGGATTCATACCTATCTATAGTCACAGGTCGTTCATCAATTGGGCTCAGTACGTAATGGCTCAGTAGAACCTTGCGTCCCCTTCAACCCCCATCGCCAATCTGGCCTCACGATAATTAGATTTTTAACTTCCGTTACGCTCATCTTCTCCCAACCTGTTTGCTTCATCATGTCTTCCATGCCTTCATCCAACTCCCCTCCGCCAGGTGCCGGAGAAGCTTCAAAGCCAACCATCATCCAATGGATCGTGGACACACGCCCTTTATGGCCCAAAGCCACTGAGACCAAACACCTCGAACAATCCGTGCGTTTCTCCCGACTCATCACCAGCCCTTAAACCTCTCACAAGCTGACAGTCTGCCACTGCTGTCCCCTTTCGGTCATCTGTTCCCTTTTGCTTATCCGTCCCCCCTTTTTTTTCTTTCTCCCCACAGGCCTCTCGAGCACTCGCCCTTCTCAATGCAGACGAACGCACCACCGTGCTCAAATACTTCCACGTCCGAGACGCCAAGCTCTCCCTTGCCTCGCACCTCCTCAAACGCTACGTCGTGTCCCGCTTCTGCTCCGTCCCGTGGTCCCTCTCCACGCCCTCCCGCGACCCCGCGACGGGGAAGCCACGCTGGCAAGACCCGCAAGGCCGCGAACCTCTCCGTTTCAACGTGAGCCACCAGGCCGGCCTCGTCGCCCTCTTCGCCGTCCACTCCAACAACGACTCCGACCACGGCCACGGAAACGGAAACGGAAACGGAGATGGTCCGGAAGTAGGCGTCGACGTGGTCTGCACCTCCGAGCGCTTCGACCGCGACCTCGCCTCGCTCCTCCCGGACCCCGTCGCCTCCTGGCCCGCCTTCGTCGACGTGTACGCCGAGGTCTTCTCCCCGCAAGAAGTGGCCTACCTGTGCCGCGACGTCCCCCGCCTCCTCCCCCCCCGGTCTAAACTCGGCCCTACCGTCTCCGCCTCCCCCCGCGCTTCCCCCCGCGAGGTCGCCGCGTTCCTGCTCCGCTACTTCTACGCGGCCTGGTGTCTGCGCGAGGCGTACATCAAGATGACGGGCGAGGCCCTCTTGGCCCCCTGGCTGCGCGACCTCGAGTTCCGCGGGTTTCGCCCGCCCGAACCCGAACAGGATTTCGTGGGTGACGAGGGACTGTGCAAGCGCGGCGAGGAGGTGGCGGACGGGACGGTGGTGAGGGGGCATGAGATCTACTTTGAGGGTCGACGGGTCGAAGATGCCAATGTGTGTTTGCGAGCGCTGGGCCACGACTACATGGTCTGCGCTGCGGTGCGGACGCCCCGTCATAAGGAGGACGGGCTGGGGTTTCGGTTGGGTGACTTTGAGGCTGTAAGCATGGATGAGATAGTAGAGTTTGGCGAAGCACATTGACATGGCTGTGATGGGGACATGATGATGAAATAACGAGATGACGGCATTGACAAGGCGTGTCTTTATGTTGAACAACCTCCTCGTGCTTGTTTAGATGCGAGGGAACGATATTATATATATTTCATATGCTGCTACTACCACCTAGATAGGTGAAGGCACAATCTGTACCGACAAGAAGGGAGAGATTTCGAGAACCATGCACTCGAATGCTACCCCCAAATCTCAATCTGGCCTACTTTTCCTTTTTTCTTGTCTGGTTTTCTTTTGCGCATTCTTTACAGGTGTTTGCTGAAGAAATCGAGCACAGTCTTGTAGCCTCGGGTATACTCCTCACGAACTCGGGGGTCCTCGAGATTAGATCGCGCCGCCATCCAACCGTGGATCTGATCGGGGAAGGTTTCGATGCGGTGGGGAACCTTGAGCCCCTCCTCAAACTTCTTTACTGCCTCGACGTCCTCATCCTTGGAGGGTAGCATGATCAGAGGGGCCTTGACACCTTGGGCGTCGGCGGGGTCGACCATGGCGGGGTGGCAGGCAGCGGCCGCCTTGAAAGCGCTGTTCTCGTTCGAAGTAGCTAGGGTAGTGACCTTTCCGCCCCAGCAAAACTGGGAAGGGCAGTATCGTGTCAGTAAGGCAAGAATTTCTCTGCAGGTAGGCAGGGGTGGACAAAATTTAGGGATGGAGCAAGTAGAGTCGCGGCAAGGGTCGAGGGAGTGGGAAGGTGAAGACGCACGCCAATGATGCCCCAATCCTTAATCTCGGGATATTTATCCTGAGCGGCCTTGATGTAGAAGGGGATAGAATCGGCGACAATCTGAGGGGGGAACTTCTGGAAGAAGTTCCCGAGGTTCCTCTGCTTTTCCGGGGTGTTGGGAGGAAACCACTCGATAGGGCAGGGCTCGCCCTTGAACCAGTCAGGGACCAGGACGCGATACTTTTGGGCGCCGCTCGTGGCGAGGATGTCCATGCCCTGGATGGTCTGGGGGAAGTAGCCGAAAACGTCGTAGACGCAGAGGATGCCCTTGGTGGCGTCTGCGGGGCCGGTGACATCTACACATGGCGTAACGCATCTTTCCGTCAGCGACGTCCGAGAAAGGGGGTTGGAAAAAGAAATGAAAAAAAAAACCACCAAGGGGGGGAAAGGGAGGGGGGAGGGGATGGTCAAGACGAACAAGTCTTGTAGCTGCCCACTTCGTCGTAGGATCCTTTCTCTTCGTAACCTTTGGAGACGACGGGGGGAATATTACAACAGGCCTCGCTGTGGCCGTGCTGAGCAGGCATAGTCGACATTTTTGCGGTGGTTTGGTTGGAAAATGGCCGTGAAATTGGGCGGTTGTTGTTGGTGTTGTTGGTGTTGTTGGTGTTGTTGGTGTTGTTGATTGTGAAAGTGGTGGCGTTCGCAGATGTCGTCTGGCTGGGTACAGCTGTATTGCAGTATGAATTTAAGCTGCGAGAAGCAAAGGAATTGTTGGTTCGGGCCCGTAAATAGGCTTGAGAGGTGGTTCTGGCAGCTTTCGCCGATGAAGAGAACATGCGTCAGACGAGGTGGATACGGAGTAAGTCGTCTCTGTACCTCGGGTCAGTCCACACCTCAGTTGCTCTAATAAGGTACAGGTAATTCTACTACGCTCCCTTATCTTCCATTACCTCCTGCCGCAAAAAAAGAAATAGCATTTCACCGAGCATGAGCATTTCTTGCCTTCGTTTTCTTACCTACACATTCTACGATGATGTCACTTGCGTTATGAACCCCTCTTTTACTCGAATCGGTTTAGTGCGGGGTATTCTGAAGCTACCCCGCCTTTGCCCTGAAACCCGGCAATCATTTTCGAGTACGTTGTACAGAGTACGGAGGAAGAAATTACTTGTAACACTGGAGTTACAGAGGTCAAAAATCGGAACAAGCGAGGGGCGAGGGGCCAGGGATCAGTACCTTAGTGTACATTTTTTAATCAAACCCCCAAACTCGAACATCCGGTTCCCTTTCCTTCACATACCCGCTGTCAAACCCTTCATCGCCGCATGCTCCCACGAACATGCTCCTCAAGCCGTTGCTCCCTTAGATATCATAGCCGGACCGCCTCATATCCGCCAGAACCTTCTTAACAACCTGGCCATCTTCCTTAAACGTCAACCGTTCCGCCGCCCACTCCACGTCGGTCCACACGTTCTCGAACAGACCCTCATCCGGTCCTTCAAGAGCCTTCGGTTCCGCCCTGCTGTCCCCCGTGGCAGCATAGTAAAAAACCATCTTCATCGCCATGGTCTTCAGGTCCATGTACTGACAGCACGCCGCTGCTTCGAAATTGTATCTCCCCATCGTCAGCCCTTCTCCGACAATCCCGTCCCCTCCGTCCCCTCCGTGCCCTCCGGCTCCACCCAACAACAAATCTCCATTGCCGTATGCGCTTCCGTCGGTGTCCTCTACAGTCTCCTCCTCCCTAGCGACAGTGGCCCGAGTCGCGACCTTGAGCGCCAACGGCGTCGCCTGCACCCCCGTCTCCTCCAGTGTCTCCCTCACCGCGCACGTCAGAAGGTCCTCGCCGATGTCCTTGCGGCCTTTGGGGAGCTGGTAGACCCCCTGTCGCTTATTGAAGACGAGGAGCGCCTGCTTCGTCTCCATGTCCACGGTCACCGTTCCTGCGCTGATCATGAACCCGTGTGACGGGTAGAAATTCCGCTTCTGGGTGAGGGCCTCACGGGCCTGTACTGAAATGCGGGCCGTCGGCGGCCATGTTCCCTCGGCGGTTGGCATTATGACCGGCTTTTTCGGAGTTTTTTTTTTTTTCTTCCTTTTTGGATTGTTTTGCTTCAGGCCGCAGAGGCGTGAATGCTGGGTGGTGATCTTTTCGAATTCGCTTCTGCCAGAGGAGGCGAAAGAGCGCGAGCGAGAGAGAGAGAGAGAGAGAAGAAGAGATGTGAGCTTTCTGCTGACTTCCTGACCGAAATCCAGTTTTCTTCGCCGACTTAGGTGGCGGGCTTCACAATTTTAACTGGTGAAGAAGAAGCCAACGTCGAAGAAGATCCGACTTCTACCGGTTCTCGAAGCCCGGTCCCGGTACAAATTCTTCCTCTCTATCTCAAGCACACAGCCTGCGCAAGTCGTGTTTCAGCTATATTCTTCACGTTCCTCTATCCTTGATCCGTTTAACAGCTTATTGGAGGAGACCATACCTAGATCCTTGAATATTGCCGTTTTGGTTCAATGCCGTGCTTTTGCATTGCCCGCGCCAAGGGAGAAAATAAACTGGAATGAACTGAAATGAAATGAGCCGAAGCCACGAATCTTAACCTTGCATGCAGGACAGTATCTCAGAAAGCCTCTTCCGCCTTCCGAGTATAATGATATATCCACGGATAGATAAGAAGAAAGAAAAACAAGCCACACCCGTCCCGAGTCATGCTGACAAGTTTGACGTTGACCAGCCTGCTGCTGACCATCCATTCCAGTTGCACGTTGCGTTGTGAAGCATCGGATCAGCCCGCCCCCAAATCATCCTCCGCTCCTTTTCCTCCGAGCCCTCGTGGAGCGAGAGGGATAAAGGGATAACGACGGAGGAAAGAGAAGGTAAACCAGTAGCGCGAGTGCTCCCAAGGCTCCAGTCAACTTCTCAACCGACGGTTGCCTGCCCCCAGAATCCCCCCTTACCGACCCTATGTTGTATCGCGTCTGCCCTACCATACCTCTATCATGCAGCTGCTTTCTCCGTATCGGCCGGTGATACCACACCATCTCACCGGAGTTGCAGCTGGAATACGTCAGCAGACCGCCAAATTCACGAGCCCCGAGTGGTCAGCATTTTGTGGAAGGCGGGCCTAGACTTGGGACATGCAAGTTTGCTGTCTAGGGTGGGTGTACGACCGGTGGACGGATTCAACCCTCATGCAGTCGTGGGAGGGGGGGCATTTCTCCTCTGTCCGTTGCGATTTGAAAGTCAAACATATTCCGTTTGCATTGTGGCACACGTCCAAAAATAGGCCTCACGACGCATGGGAGATCAGAGAGTGTGTGGGCTTGTAGGCCAGGGAGAAGAATTCGCAAGGCAGACAGACACTGCTATATTTCGCTGTCGACTCGATTAGAACTATTCATTTCTACATCCGGAAGACACCAAACTTGGTGTCGCCCGCCTTGATCTCGTTTCGCCCCGACATGGCCGCCCTCAATCCCAAACCTAGATACGTCCGCGTGTGCTGGGGGGGGATGATGCCATCGTCCTAATGTTACTGTCAGCATGCGTGTTCCAGGTAGGGACGACGAAAGCAGTAAGGGAAAGAAAGAAAGAGAGAGAACAAAGAAGAAGGAAAAAAAAAGAAAAAAAAGAAAAAAAAAGGAGGAAAAAAAAAAAGAAAAAGAAAAAGGAAAAACTCACCCATAACCTCGCCGAAGAATAGGTAGCATCGCTCTCCCGTTCTATCCTCTCTCTCAACTCCGGATCGGCCTTCTGTCCCACAGTTTCCATGACAGCAGCCAGCTGTTCGCCGCCCATGACGCCGATGCGGGCGTTAGGCCACATCCACAGGAACCGGGGGCTGTAGGACCGCCCGCACATGCCGTAGTTCCCGGCGCCGTAACTCCCACCCACCACGACCGTGAACTTGGGCACGTCGGCGCAGGCGACAGCGGTGACCAGCTTGGCGCCGTGCTTGGCGATCCCGCCCCTCTCGGCGTCAGACCCGACCATGAAGCCGGAGATGTTCTGGAGGAAGACGAGCGGCACGCCGCGCTGGGCGCACAGCTCGACAAAGTGCGCGCCCTTCTGCGCGCTCTCGGAGAAGAGGATGCCGTCGTTGGCCACGATGCCGACCTGGTAGCCGTGGATGCGGGCGAAGCCGGTGACGAGGGTCGGGCCGTAGTCGCGCTTGAACTCGGCCAGCTCCGAGCCGTCCACCACGCGCGCGATGACCTCGCGGATCGGGAGCGGCTTGCGGAGGTTCGTGCTCGCTACGCCCAGGAGCTCGGACGCGGGGTAGACCGGTTCGGCGTATTGGGTGCGCGGTGGCACCACCGTGGGGGCGGCCGACCGCGCCGGCCAGTTGAGGTTGCTGATGCTCCGGCGGGCGAGGGTGATGGCGTGGGCGTCGTCGACGGCGAGGTAGTCTGTGACGCCGGACACGGAGGAGTGGAGTTTGCCTCCGCCCAGCTCTTCGGCCGAGATGACTTCGCCCGTGGCGGCCTTGACGAGGGGCGGGCCGGCGAGGAAGATGTGGCCCTGGTTCTCTACGATGATGCTCTCGTCGCTCATGGCCGGCACGTAGGCGCCTCCAGCCGTACAGGGACCCATGACGACAGAGATTTGGGGGATGCCCTTGGCGCTCATGCGGGCTTGGTTGTAGAAGATGCGGCCGAAATGATCACGGTCGGGGAAAACGTCGGCCTGATGGGGGAGGTTGGCGCCGCCACTATCGACCATGTAGATGCACCTAGGCCAGGGAAACATGTCCTCGTTAGCAGTGGTACATGGGTATATAATTCATAAATCAAATTGAGACTTGGGGACTCGTACGGCAAGTTGTTCTCTTGAGCGACGGCCTGGGCTCTCAGATGCTTCTTCACGGTGATGGGATAATACGTGCCGCCTTTGACGGTGCTATCGTTGGCCACGATAACGCAGGTGACGCCTTCCACGACACCGACGCCGGTAATAATCCCGCCGGCCGGCACATCCGCCTCTGGGTACAACTCGTAGCCGGCCAAGGGCGACAGCTCCATGAAGGTAGTCCCCGGGTCGATGAGGGCATTGACGCGATCGCGGGGGAGCATCTTCTTACGCGCCAGGTGCTTCTCCCTAGCCTTTGAAGGTCCGCCCAGCTGAACCCGTCTGGTCAGGTTCTGGAGGCGTGCGACGACGTCGCCCATGTTCTTCTCGTTCTCCCTGAACTCGTCCGACGTCGGGTCTACATTGCTCTGGAGGACGGAGATTGCGCTAGCCTGGTGGGGCGGAGTGAAGGTCGCGACGCCTCGTGCATGGCTTCTTGAGGGGTGATGAAGGTGATGACGTCCAGGCAAGCGCGGGACGGATCGTGATGGGGATCGTGTCAATTGGCGAGAGAGGGAGAGGAGGTCTCTCGAGGACCTCGAAACAGACATATTGAACCAGGGAAACGAAGAAAATTGTCTGTTCAATGGACAACGCGACTTGAAAGAGTCTGTTTGGTTTAATGATCGTGAGATTTCAAGGGCGGCGAGAAAAGAAAAGTCGAAGAGCTCGGCAGCATCAACTCGACTACTGCAGTGTACGGTACGCGCTTCGTCTCGGGTTAAGCGGTTCAAGGGGATGACGCAGAAGGTTGGCCCGTGCAACGTTGGGGTAGGCTCGGCCTCGGCCCGTCGTTAACCGTCAACAACCGCCCAATGTATCTGTCTGTCCTCCCCTCCCTCTGCCGATTTACAAACTTGACTTGACCTTGATTGAGGGAAGGGGGAAATTCTTCCAATTGAACAATTGACACAACATCATATTCTCATTACTTTTCGATTCATTTCGCCCAACACCCTCCATTCATTCTGATCGCAAAAGAAAAGAAGAAGAAAAAAAAGGTCTAGCCCTCAAACAGCATGTCAAGCGTTAGGTTATTCAGGTCCCTGGCGCGGCCTGCGGCCCTCCGGCTTCCCAGACAAGCCGTCATCACCCCTCACGTCCGGCACCATTCCCAGAAACACCCACAAGGCTTTGAGCCGCCATCAGAGGCCGACCTGAGCGAATTGAGAGAGCGAGTACAAGAATTCACGCGGCGAGAAATAACGGAGGAGGTAGCGGCGCACACGGACAAGAGCAACTCGTTCCCCAACGACATGTGGGCCAAGCTGGGCGAGGCCGGGTTCCTAGGCATCACGGCGGACGAGGAGGTGGGAGGGTTGGGGATGGGCTACCAGGCACACTGCGTGGTGCTGGAGGAGCTGTCGCGGGCGTCCGGGTCGATCGGGCTCAGCTACGCGGCGCACTCGCAGCTCTGCGTCAACCAGATCCAGCTCAACGGGACGGCCGAGCAGAAGAAGAAGTACCTCCCCGGGCTGATCGCGGGGACCAGCGTCGGCGCGCTGGCCATGTCGGAGTCCGGGGCGGGGAGCGACGTGGTCAGCATGCGGACGACGGCGACGAAAGTGGACGGCGGCTACGTGATCAACGGGTCCAAGATGTGGATCACCAACGGGCCGGACGCGGACGTGATCGTGGTCTACGCCAAGACGGAGCCGGACAAGGGGTCCAAGGGCATGACGGCGTTCCTGGTCGAGACCAAGACGGACGGGTTCAGCTGCCAGCGCAAGCTGGACAAGATGGGCATGCGGGGGAGCAACACGGGCGAGCTCAGCTTCGACGGCGTGTTCGTGCCCGAGGCCAACGTGCTGGGCCGCGTCAACGGCGGCGTGCGCGTGCTCATGGAAGGGCTCGACCTGGAGCGGCTGGTGCTCAGCGCGGGGCCCCTGGGCCTCATGCAGGCGGCGCTGGACGTGGCGCTGCCGTTCACGCACCAGCGGAAGCAGTTCGGGGCGCCCATCGCGCACAACCAGCTCGTCCAGGGCCGGCTGGCCGACATGTACACCAAGCTGCAGGCGTCGCGGTCTTACACGTACGCGACGGCCCGGGAGGTGGACGAGGAGGGGGTGATCCGCACGCAGGACTGCGCCGGCGCCATCCTGTATGCGGCCGAGAGGGCCACCGAGTGCGCGCTCGACTGTATCCAGCTTCTGGGCGGCATGGGCTACGTGGAGGAGATGCCGGCGTCGAGATTGTTGAGAGAGTGAGTGCCCTCCACTGTCAAGTTGTGCGCCAGTTATTTATTTTACGCTGCTAACCAGCCTGTCCGTGCTACTAGTGCGAAATTGTACGAGATCGGAGCGGGCACATCGGAAATCCGCCGCATGGTGATTGGAAGGGCCTTCAACAAGGAGTATGCCCATATGTCGAGATAGTGTTGGATCGAAGGAAAAGAATAACAATATAAAGGCAAGAGGAGAACATGCTGGGTTGGTGTTGGTGTTGGTGTTGGTGTTGGTGAACCTACAGAGTAATAAGGCAGCAGAGGATTTCTCGCGGCTTCTTGGAATGGATGATCGGACTCTGTGGCTGTGCACGGGATGTGTTTGATGACAAATAAAACTGAGCCACATTGAGCCACACAACCGACCCTGTGTGTTTACTGAGTAATACACACAAAAGGACGAATAAACGGACAAACACACACACACTGATTACTCGTCGACATGCAACACCGTACCAAGGGATGGAGGAGAGTGAAGTGTCATGTAATAAGACCTGGGAGGCAATGGAAAATTAGAGAGAGAAGAGAAACCCCTTCCGAGTCCTTTGGACGAGAGTGACAGGGACAAGGACAGTGACAAAATTGAGGCCAAGAGACTGGAGTGGAGCGAATAACAGAAGAAAATTACGCAGATGGTCAGGAAAATTGGAAGAAAAAAAAAAGAAGGAAAAAAGAGACCAGAAAACAAGCCATATCCGATGTCCACGATGCATGTACGAGCTGGATAATTAGACGAGGACACTCACAATGGGAGAAATGGTGGTGACGGGGGTAGAGGCGCTGGGATGCAGGGGGCCACGAGACCGTCAGATGACCAACTTGACCGAGGCGACGTATGTACATACATACTCCGTACCCCCAGGACAGGAGCCGGGATTCACGATGTCCTGTCTGGTGTGTACGAAGTAACAATCATGGAGTAGACGGAGTAGACTTCGTCGTCCCCCTGTCCAAGTCGGGCGTTCCACTCCCATTTCTTTTCCATCACACCGCTCTGTTCGTTCACGATCGACGATCCGCCAGCCATCGTCTCTTTTATTACCACCCACGCTGGAACATGTCATGTTAAATATCGGTCTCGCTCCATGATACGGACATCCCACGCAGTCCATGCAGGCGTTTGGTGGCGCGACACGGGAACGAAGAAGTAGGTAATTAATTTGACGTTGTTCTGATGTATATGTAGGTGGTTGATTGACGCTGATGCTGCTGGGTGAAAGACGGAAGGTGAAAACGGAGAAAGAACTAACCCGCCGGAAATCATCGTCATCGGCCTCTTCTCTGTTTGATTTTATTTTTTATTTTAGGAAGACGGATTAATAAGTCGGGTAATTAGAAATTATTATGTATTGCTCCGGGGATGAGTGAAGTGAGTCGCATGGGGTTACCAACCACTTTGCACGAAGTAAAGATGGACCACGAGGGAAAAGGACAAGTCGGTGAGAGAGTACTTCGTATAGTGAACGGGGAGAAAAAAATCAGAAGGTCATCTGAGAATGTCGCATCCCGGTCTCGCGAGGGTGGTCCCGTCTCCCAAAAGGTGGTGATAAGAAAGAAATGGATCGCCGAGTCGAGTTTTCCGTCGACTCCGGAGTCCTCGACTCGGCGCTCTGCATTAGTGAGTGCAAGCGTCTCGACCGCGGATTTCGGACCACGGGGGGCAACGGAGGGTCCATCCCGCAGCATCTAGAACCCTCCTGCTGTTGGGATTGTTATTAGGATGGTGACAGAACCAAAACACCAACCCGACCAGCTGGGGGGGTGTAAGGGGAGTGGTGACGAAAAGACCAAAAGATCGACAGACAATTGCTGAAAGAAGACGAGAAAGGGGGGACAAAGTGTGGCCCCTTCCAGTCACTCCTTGTCGCCGACTCCGGTATAGTGGTACAGTGTAAAATATAGAGTGCAAACCCCAATTCCAGTGGGTCACCCCGCACCACCTTTACCGATTCCCGAGCGCGCGGCTGCAGTAGTGTACCTACACTACAGTGTGAGTGTGCCGTAAACGGAGCAGGAGCTTGACCCCCACAGCGCTCCAGCTCCAGGGTTGTCTGGCACCCTGCAGGGGTCAAAGCTCCCCAATTGGCATTGCGCGGAGAACAGCTAATTCCTACACTACCTTACCTTACTGTAGCTACGGCACCCGTACCTGGAACCTTACGAGGTATGTATGGTCATGTCTTGCCCGACCTGGCCGATTGTCTTCTTGCTTCCACCCACCCTCTCGTCTCTCCCTTGTGAATAGCCCATGGCCTGGACGCATGCAAAGTGATTTCGATTACACACCTACTTGGCAAATACGTTGTAGTCTGAGTAGTCTGAGGGGAGCACTCGTCAGCTCGAGTTCGCCAGGATGGATGGGGGAAAAGGAGAGTACGATGGGTCGTAACTCTGGGCGTTTTTTCACCCCCTCCCTCCTCGACAATAAAGCCGCCCCCCCTTCCGTCTCTCCTGAAAACATCGTGAAGTGTCCGTAACTATTAGTTCCAATTCATTTTACTCTCTCCATAAATCTCCCCGCAGCTCTCTTCCCTGAATAAGACATAAGACCCAATCCCTTACTAAACCAGTCAAGGTGCATACATTACGCGTGTCCCCCAACACCTCGCCTTTTCTTCTTCCTCGTCCATCTACCCCTCCACTCCTCTACCAACACCAATCCGACCCCAAAAGACTCTAGAAAACTTGCGACTCGCCTCCTACTTCGTACCACGCCTCTTACGTCCGGACATCTCTTCCCACGCCAGGACGGCGGGGTCCCTCGGAGTTCTCGGCTTGACTTTGCGTGCGCATTGATAGAGCGAGGGATACAGAGAAGTACCCGACTTTTCGTCTTCTCGCAGGCCGACCGCAACACCCTCAGCTGGTCGGTGACGTGGCTCACCACCCCACTCAATCACACAATGTTCCGTCCCCTCAGCACCCGCATCGCTGCCGGCGCATCACGATCCAAAGCTGCCGTTTCCACTCGCACTCTCACTCCCTCCGCCGTCATCCCCATCTTGTCCGCCGCTCAAACACATCACGCCCACCGCTCTCCGCAGCACCAGGTCCGAGGCCTCCGTAGCGGTGTTCCTCGCCTCGACAAACCCGGTTCTTACTCCCGAACCGATCCCGACGTCACGGTCGAGTACCCCGAAGACCACGAGCTTCCGAGCAGCAAGCCGGTTCGGGGCCATGGCGGCGGCTTCGCCAAGCCTACCCTCGCTTCTTTCTCCCTGGAAGATACTGTCACCGTTGTGACCGGCGGCGCCCGTGGTCTGGGTCTCGTCATGGGACAGGGTGTGGCTTATTCGGGGGGGGACCTGGCCATTGTCGACCTGAACTGTACGTTTTACCTTTTTCTGTCCCCCTCTCCCCCTCTTCCGCTTCCTCCTGTCCACCCATGGCAAACTCGATTAACCATCTAACACAAAACAGTGGAAGAGGCGGAGAGCCAGGCGAAAAACATCATTGAAGCCTTCCGCAAGGAGAATCCCGAAGCCGACAAGCTCCCCCGCGTAACGGCCCACCACGCCGACGTCTCGGACCCGGAATCCGTCGACGCCTGTATCGCCAATGTCATCGCCAAGCATGGCCGTATCGACAACCTCGTCACCTCGGCCGGGTTTACCGAGAACTTCGACGCCATCCACTATCCCATCGAACGCATGCGCAAGCTCTGGTCCGTTAACGTCGACGGGACCTATCTCTTCGCCATCGGCGTCGCCAAGCACCTCATAGACCGCAAGGCCCAAGGCAACATGGTCTTCATCGGCTCCATGTCGGGCGCCATCGTCAACATTCCCCAGCCTCAGGCGTACGTCATTCTCCCCCTACCCCCCTTCCCTCACACACACACACACACACACACACACACACACAAACTCTCTCTCTCTCTCTCTCTCTATATACGTCGTCAACTAGTGCCACTTGGCCTCTCTTGGAGAATATGACCGACAAAGGCTAACCTCCCTACTCTGCAGACCTTACAACGCAGCAAAGGCCGGCGTCCGTCATCTCGCCGCCTCCCTCGCCGTCGAGTGGGCCCACTGCGGCATCCGCGTGAACTGCATCTCCCCGGGTTACATGCTCACGGCCCTGACCCAGAAGATCCTCGATGATAACCCAGACCTCAAGCAGAAGTGGACCTCTCTCATTCCCCAGGGCAAGATGGGACAGCCGAAGGACCTCATGGGACCGGTCACGTTCCTGCTTTCGGACGCTTCTCAGTATGTCACTGGCGCGGATCTGCGTGTCGACGGTGGTTACACCGTTACCTAAAACAGGGCCACAGCAGATCGCCAGATCGCCAGATGGGGGCAGTTTGGGAAATCATCCCGCATTTTCTGTTGTACTCTCTGCATGGGGAGCCAAAAGACAAAACTACGAGTCTCTTTCTGTTTTAACGGGTTTTCTATTCTTTGACAGGCGGAGTTTTTATGCACGGCCCACGTTGGCATACCATACGGGTAGATTAATGACTAGTAATAATCAAAAAGTCGGGCGCGGCACAGAGCAGGTCATGCCTGCCGTTGGCTCTTGGCCGATCCCGAATAGCAACGTCCAGCTTTTTCTTGAATCCTTTTTTCCCCCTGGGTTTCTTTCAAGTCTCCAGCCTGCATTCTGGGGACAGAACCCCGGCTTCCATTCAGCTTTCAATTTTCATCCCATGCCCGGCCCGGGCCGATGCTTACGGGTAAAACAAAGCTGAGAGGCGGCGAAGCTACGCTTTGAACGCCTCTGCTCGCATGGGTTGCTATCATAAAATACACAAGGCTCAACCCAGAATGAGATAACAGGTCAAAATCCTAGAACTGGAATCTCACTTGCGCTGGATGTCAAGTAGTGGGCTATCGCAAGCATACCAACCCTCATTAGCGTGAATGGTTTAGTGGTAAAATTCTCCGTTGCCATCGGGGAGCCCTGGGTTCGATTCCCAGTTCACGCAGGGTTTCTTTTTTTAAGTATTACTTATTCATAAACAAACCCCATCCATCCATCATTGCTGCTGCATAGATCGAAAGGAAGGAAACATGCTCAAAATGATTATTAGCTGCTACTTCTTTTCTGACAAAAGATTTTTTAATCTTCTAAAACGAGGTGATCAGTTTCGTTCATCTGGCTGTGGCTGCAACCAGTGAAGTTCGGCATAAGTACTTCCTTCATATGACCAGCTGGCGCGATGACGGTCGCGTCTTATCACCGTTCAATGCGAGATTGCTCGGAAGAGTAAAAGTGCTGGTAAGTGCACGTGCCCGACTGACGCGACACGGGGAAAATGGTGGCTTTGCGAACAAAATGAAAGTCGTGTTTATTACTAGTGTCTGTATGGCGTATTATCACCTAGTTTATTAGTTTGTGTTCCTCTCGGTGAGGTTGGGAAAAGTAGCGATTTCCTGAACGGGTTGCTTGGTATGGACTGCTGAGCACACCGTACGTTCTCTTTTTTCTTATGTCGGTACAGAGTAATTATTGTTAAGAATACATTCCTCTCTCGAGCTGACTGCAGTTCGGTCAAGGAATGCGGATGACGCCTTTCGTCTGATTAAAGACGTGGGCCGATGGTCAAATCTTTCGGCCCGAGTCGACTGTTGACAGAGCTTAAAAGGGTCACGAGGACAAAAGCTTCAGTTTTTCTTAGTACAGATTCCATGTTATGCTTCGTACCGAGTAAGCCTGTGTAGGAAAATCGCCGGGTCCAATATATGAGACGAGACCACAGGTGAGACAAAGCTCTGTTGAATGTCCCGTCGATCTGGGGCAGGGTTTAATTACCTAAGGTACCTTAGTTACGAAGGAATAAATGATGAGTATTGTATTGTCATAGGCCGGTTATCCGCTTCCGGAATGGTCGCGCTTAAAAACTACAGTCTGTTCAACAGGCTATGCTCTGACCTGTACGTCTCTCAGGCTCGCTGTCTAAAGGCAGCATCTCTAATACAGTCAGAGACGAAAAAACACTGAAGCACTCTACACAATAATTTGCATGCATAGTGCTTCTGTTCTTTTGTTAGGCCACTGAACATGCCCGGCTCACAAGACTCTATTCTTAGAACGGCTCGCGAACCACTGGTTCGAGCTCGCACCCCGTTCACTACGAATATCCATAGGGCCTTGTGCGAAGAATGGAAACCCCGATTCTCGACACATCAGAAGCACTCTGGGCAGTTGTAAATGGGGGATTGCGCATCCATCCATATTGACGCAGCTGCGCCGCGCCTCTGCCAATGCTTAAACCCCGCCCCGAATGACAAATAGCCGGAGCTTGTTTGCCCGGCTGTTTATGCCAGTTCCACCCCTTCTGTTCTGGGAGGATGAAGTCTCTTAAAGAGCTCTGCGTGGCGTCTTACCCGCCCCTTTAATTGGAGGTTGACTTATAAACTGCGTCCTGCTGATAGAGGAGACAAAATGTCCGTCCTATCTAGGGTAGTATTACACGGAAGGTTCAATACCGAAGGACCTGAAGGGGGGACACTTCGGACGTTTATATTGGAATACAACGTTGATGTTCGAAGCCTTGCATACCGTTGTCCGGGAAGTGATTACTGATGGCTCCCGCACGGGTATAAATACCAGCCCTATCTACCACTACGCAAAGCGTTGAATTCATATCTTCTGTATCAATCTTTGATCGCAGACCTGAATTTGCTGGCATTCCGATCCAGACAAGCCCTCAGATCACCGCCGAGTCCTGCCTCCTCTATCAAGAGGAAAAGAGCATCCTGTTACATTGGCCATGAAGCTCGCTATCGCCGCCACCATCGCGACCATCTCGGCCGTGGCCCTTTCGCAGCCAACGGCAACTGGTGACTGGGATCCGATGCCGACGCGGGGACCCTGTGGCCCCCAAATCGAGGCGTCGTGCCCGGCTAATGAACTTTGCGTCCCGACATGGTCGGCCTGCGTCGAGTACCTGCCACACTGCGAATTGCACTGCATGCGGGTCACGCCATTGCGGATCCGCCCAGGGGATCCTCCTCCTCCGCCCGGGCCCCCGGTGGATCCTATCCGCTACCTGAGGTGCCGGCCGGACTCCACCGACGGGTGCCCCGAAGAAACGACGTGTATTATCGACACCCGTACGGATTCGTATCCTCCCGACCCCAGCTTGACTGGCATCTGCATACCCCTGGAGAATATAGAGAGATGCAATCCAAACGAGGAGCAACCTTGCGACCAATGGTGGTTTGACTGTTTCGAACCCGCCGACGACCTCCCGGAAGAGCCGTGTACCCGGGAGCCAGGAAATATATGTAACGGTATCTGCATTTCGGGGGGGTTATGGCCCTATTGAATCCGGGGGCCGGGGGGGCAATGGTGAAGCGGATCGAAAGTGGGTGGCCTGCTGCTATAAGAATCATCCGCTTTTGTATGGTCGAAACTTTTGTTAGTTGACTATGCATGCGTCGATGAAATACAGCACGGGATACCAAAAAGAAAAACGAAAAAAAAAAAAAAAAATTGAAAACAGAGGGAATGAGTCGAGTTCAAGAATGTCGGCGGATGCCCGTGACCTCAATCTCGTGGTCACACGACTAGTGGGCCAGTGCTTAGTCTCCCCGTTAAGGGGATCAGCTGCTAGCAGGGGACAGCGCTTGTGTGCGATAGATGTGTCCGCGAAACGGGGATTCGCTGGCCGAGGAATAGACCCGGTTTAGCGTAGGTGGAAAAAGAAAGAAGAAAACCGAAGGAAAAAGAGGGAGCAAAGAACAGAGTCAGGATATTAAAATAATTATATCCGTAATAATGAGATTAGGATAAGGATAAAGTGTCAGGGAATGGTACTCTATACTTCGTAGTTGAATATCGGAAAGCCCCGTCGCAAGACACTACCAGATTTGTTCTAGAACACTGGCTTCGCACCGCGCTGGGAGTTTTCGTGGGGGGCCTGACCATCTCTTCTACACGTGTACACTACAGAGCTAGCCCTAGCAGCAAGAGGAAGAAGATCGAGCCCCACCCCCTTTTTTGCTGCCCTTCGCGGCGGTGAACTGGCCTTAGAAGGGTAATCATGAAGAAAAGAGAAATATCCGTATGTACTCAGTAATAATAATCATTACTTGGGAAGTTATAATGATTCGTTGTCGATGTGCGGGTTAAGAGAGTCCACGAGTCCACGCAGAGAACGGTTAAGAGAAGGGGGGGATGCAGACAGGACGAAAGCAGCTGTCAACCGAGGAATCAATCACTTTTCTACATATATGGCGAAACGGAAGAAGCGAGGAAATGTCTGAAAGACGGGACACGCATGTCTTTGCTAGGAAGTTCTCCCACTTCACCGTTTTCCCCCGAATAACCGGGCTCAATTATAAGTATGTTTACCTCGTGCCCTTCTATGTATTTATTGCCATGTGTCGGCCTAAAAGAAAGAAATGTCGGTAGTTTCTACCAGGTTGTGTCTCTGTACGGTATTGTCTGTTCGTTGTGGTACTCTGATTACGAAGTACCTTCCTTCTCTGTACCTTGGGATATTACCTAGGTGGGTAGGTACCGGCTTAGTCTTGGCGGGGGTACCTGTGCGGCTGTGCCTGGGCGTTTCGTGGCCTGGATGCGTGCGCACTACGTGTATAGGGAATCGTTTGACGGTAATTTGCGAGTAAAAAAGTACGTACCAGGCAGGTACCAAGGCTGTTGAAGCTACCCTGTTGGTACCTGACCTGACATCACGATGATGGGCAGATCTCGACTACCCTACGCACCCACATGCTATCTTTTCCGCTCCCGTCGTCGTACACGTACACCTATTCTTATCCGCCTCCAGTTTTGCCACACGCAAAAAAACACAGTGTATCACCGTCTACTCTTGTTTATTTTCCTGTATTTTCCCTTTCCCAGTCGTGGAGAAGACGAAACCAAAAGGTTAAAAGGCTAGGCCAGTCGAGTTGACTCATTCCTCGAAAATTACGGACGGGAGTACCTATTCATTCAATGTATATTGCCACATTGCCACTAACAAGTACCTTTCCCAACCAACCACCCTCCAAAGTACGGAAACCAAAGGCACGAAGTAGCTTGGGGGGACGTCGTACGTCCAGGTAAGTACTAATTTCCGGTCATTAGGGGTAAGGGCCCCGAGGCATGGGGAGTCGCAGGTACGGTGTAATTACGTTGTAGATACTTCACGGGCATCCGCCCCCGTGTTTTCTTTTCCTGGCTGTCGCTTTCACTTTCGCTTTCCCCCTCCCCCTTGACTTAGCAAACCTCTTCTTTACCATCTGACCTTATGACCGGTCACTGACCAAGCCCAAACCAAGGGGGCCTTCTCTACCCAACGACCACAGATCTGGATGATCTGAGACAGCCATCTTAAAAGATCTCAAATCGGAAGGGCTGGTTCTGGTTTTGGGTTTTGGTGGTGGTTTGGTTCTGGTTCTCTGGACACGAGCCGACTGGTCTATCACTGACATATCCTCTGGAGTCTGGACCCTAAACCCGACCACCTCGGTATTCCGACTCGCCATCTCACTCACCCTCCTGTCGACTCTTCTACCAGACCTTCGAGAGGGCTCTTTTGTCTTTTTTATCTTAGCCGTTTCTTTTTGTCCCTTCCCCTTTTCTCTCTGATCTTAACCCAACCTCATCCTCGACATATGCCATTTTCTTTTCCTAGGACTCGCGGTCTCACCCTCAGTTTGCCATGGTTTGGTTTCTCGGCTCCCGCTTTCAACCATAGTTCCTAGATTTCGGATCTCTACTTTCCTTCCCCATTTCGAGACGTCCTTATCGCCTGTCTCTTCCGTCGACCACAAAAGCTCGCTCCGCCTTCTTGGACCACAATGGGCTTCTCACATTGGCGCCGATAAACCTCAACACGCACCCTCTCCAACCACCCATTTCACCCTTTCTTCTTCCCCGGTGGCCGTTCGACCAGTTCCTGTCTCCTCTGCTCCATCGGTTGCGACTTAAACCATATTCTGGCAGTGTCCCCACCAGAGTACTTTTGGTAGAGGAGAGGAGCTTTGAATTTGGCCTCTGTCACCCCTGTCTACTGTCCAACTTACCTTCAACTCAACTTCCCAGCCGCGATGGATTTGCCGAAAGGTATCGTCGAGGACGACAAGCGCATCTATCGCCAGGTGGCCAACCTCTCTCAGCTCCCCCCCGAAGTCATCAAGACTTTTTGGCGAGGTGGGTTCCCCAGACTCGCTTCTTAACTGTCCTCGCCTGTTTTTAGACCCGCAACTAGCCGCTGACTTCTTCGCCAACATAAAACAGTATATACAATAACGAACAGGCAACTGTACGATCCGACCGCCCGGCGGTTGGAGAATTTCTGGTGGCACGTCTGGGGCAGCGACAGGCGCCACCTCAAAGCCGAAGTCATTGCAGCCATCTGGCAGCGCATCTCGTACGGCCCGTCTTTTGTACCCCTCAAGGGCTCCCCGAATCGTTATGAGCCCCCTGTCGTACGTTAACTCTCTCTACTCTCTCTCTCTTTCATAGTGTCTCCATCGCCCCGACTAACACTAGAAACAGGACCCTCACAGCGCCAGGCAATATCTGCTTGACGATGGTCTGGACAGATTGCTGCCACATGTCCCCGAGCCTCCCAGCAAGCCGTCAGAGCAGCCCACGCTAAGGGAGCTCTCTGCTTCTTCGTCCCGGCCACCTCCCCCTCACCCGATCCTCAAGAAGCCTAGGGGAAACTCGAAGTCGGGTCCTCGTCCAACCGCTCGCTTCGTGTCACCACCCGAGTCAGAAGGGGAAGAAACCGAGACGATGCCGAGCCGAAAGGAAGAAAAGAAAGAAGGGGCAGAACAAGAACCAGAGGAAGAGGAGGACGACGACGACGACGAAGATGAGGACGAGGTCGAGGGCCAGGTCGAGGGCGAGCATAATCACGAGGAAGATGTCAGGGAGCCTAAGCCGAGCGTGAATCGACATTCATCGGGAACCACCGAGGCGAGCGTCAGAGAAGGGCCGCTGCGATCATCGTCCTCCACTACCACGATGCCGAGTTTATCAGACAAGTCAATAAAAAAGAGACCAGGTCCCACGAAGAAGTTCGTAGTCTCGACCTCTACGACGAAACGAAGACCCCATCTCTCTCGGCGACACAGCTCACAATCCTCGGCTGGAAGTTCCGAGCACGCCTCTAAAGGTGGTTCATCAGCTGGATCACGTTTCTCCGGGAGCCAACAAGAGAGTTTGACCTCGAACACGGAGATAACGTCGGCGCGCACCACCCCGGACTCCCACGCCGACGGTACGCCGCCACTAAGTGCGAAAGCTCTTGGGAAGCGGCCCGATGTGAGGCCTTCACCGGCGTCCCCATTGTTGAGAGGCCAAAAGGCAAATCGACATGAGAAACAACAGAAAAAGCAGCTGCTACCCCCTCCGCTTGATGATCGGCCACAGCGAGAAGACTGCCAGCTGCCAGCACCGCCTTCCGATATCTCCCGAGAAAGCCGGACAGAAGTGAACGGATCCGAGGACAAAATGAAGACGGGGAGTGACGGCGGGATCGCGGAACAGATTTCTACATCCGCCCCGCGAGGGCAGGCCTCACATCACATGGTGGCACCAAAAATGGAGAGGGCGTCATCCCACGCAGAGCATTCAGGACCACGGAAGCCGAACTTGGGGCGCACTACTTCCCATGGCCTACTATCGAACGCCACCGCCGCGACATCCAACGTGGCAGCCACAGGGCAGGTATCCAAGCTCACAGACGAACCCGACGCTCGTGTTCTCGAAGCCCTGGGCGCATTCGACGGGGACGCACCGGGGTCACCGCACTTGACCAGAAACACGTCAACAACATCGCTGTTCAGGCCGACGATGCCAAGCCCCACCCCTTCCGTCCCGATGGCCCGGTCCAGGAGTCAGCTCACCTTGCTCCTTGAGCGCGAGAAGGAGCGACTAGGGGACAAGGGGCGACGGAAGGGGTTTAATCAACTGAACCAACATCGATCGAGGCCCTGAGCTTCTTTCATAGGGCTTAATTATCTAGGTGTAACTAGCTGTATATCACTCAACGCGCATTTGCTGAAAGCAAGTTTGGCAAGTTCCGCAAGGCACATTAACACTCCCATGTAATCATCTCCAATATTTTGGGACACCATGCATGGGGACCGGAGTTTGGGGGTAATTTTTTTTTTCAGGGCTGACTGGTCCACGAGGAGAAGACGGGCCAGAGTAAAAAAAAAAAACCCCCGCGTATCTTTGAGGAGAGGTGCATCAGGATGTGGAGTCGTGGAATGATTCTGTAACAGCCCGCTTATCCATGTACATTTGACGGCAAACAGCGATGCAATAGCCAGGACCTTTCCTTCCGTTTTGCGCATGACCATCACGTTCCTCCTCCTTTGCATGGCCGAGAGACGACCAGGGTCAAAGAACGGAACAGACACGATCCTAACGCTAAGGGAAACCGAGGAGGCTGGAAGAAGATGAAACAGGGAGGAATGCTCGGCATATCTGTAGGATACATAGTGTATAATGCAGGTCACGCAGCCCCATTTCCCATTCCTTCTACACGTGTATCTTCGTCCATTTTTGTGCTAAGCGGTAGACCCCGCGTGGGGGTCGCTGGTATTATGGAGGGGAAGGGGAAAGGGGAACGGGGGGAGAAAAGTTCTGGAAAGGCAGGAGGGAAGGGGGGTTTTCTATCCCTATGCACTATATCCCGCGCATGATCCTCGTGATTGATCAGCATGTATCTCGCGGTATAGTTATGTACCTCTTTATTTCGCGACCGACAAGCAGACCTCCTGGCTCTAGTGAGCCGACAGTAAGGTATTTAAGGGGGTAGGTAGTATTAAGGGACCAGGTGACCAACTCCCGATCCATGTACTCAGTAATAATACGCCGCCTATACCTCCCAGCCACGACAGACCTTTCCCAGCCAAGAGGCCGGCCATATTCATAATCGAAACAAATGCTCAAAATGGACAAGTATTCAAAGACACGGGTAGATAAAACCAGAAAGTTAAAAAGTAAATAAAATATAGAATAAATATAAACAAAAATAAATAATGTGGTTATCGTTGGGGAATCGTAGCTGTTGGGAACACTCCCTGTACCTGGACACGCTTTGCTGGACATTTTGAACACCGGAAACCCGCCAACGGGTTCTCCCTATCCCTATTTCGACTCTACCCCCTCTTAACCATTGTAGATGACGCAAAAGAAAGACCGAGCTGCTGTCCATGCTCGTAATAGATTACCGTGATATGTTTGCTCCAATATGTGCGGATCCTCCCCCCTCGCTTTCCTCTCCTGTCGAGCCTCACGAGCTGAAGCTGTGATAAGATGGACGATAAAGGACTTGACCGCCCTCCCTAATCGTTCAAGCCGAACATCTTCCTCAGTTTCCCAAATTTCTTCTTCCTCACCGATCCGTCCGCCTGCGACTGGTCGTCCAAGTCCGGCGTCCCGGTATCCTGCTCCCGCGGTGGTCGTTGTTCATGATGACGATGATGGTGGTGGTGCCCCAGCCCCAACCCGAGTATCCCGTGGCTCGCGCTGCGCCGTTTCGAAAAGATAGACCGCGGCGACTCTTTCGCGGCCGCATCAGCAGCAGCAGCAGCAGCAGCAGCAGGAGCAGGAGCAGCAGCGGGCACTTCCGCCCCAGCCGTCGCAGGGCGCTTCTCTTCCGCGACGTCGTCGAGGAGCGGCCAGTTGTTGGCCCCGCGGTTCTTCTGCAGCCGGAGCGACCCGCCGTGGCGCAGGTTCGAGATCTCGTCGGCGCTGCGCTCGAGCTTGGTATCTTGCCGCGCCGCGCTTTCCCGGGGTTCCGGCCGAGAGATCTTGCCGGACGAGCCGTCTTTCCTCCGCCGCAGGACCGAGAAGAAGCCGCTCCCCCGGTGCGGTGGCGGGGCGTCCTGCTCCGCGCCGCCTGCTGCTAGGGGCGAAGCCGAAGCCGAAGCCGCAGCCACTCCCACCGCAAGCTCTCCCCGTCCAGACCGCTTGTGTTTGGGGGCGTGCCGATCCGTCTGCGACCTCAGAGTCCTGCCGCTAGCGGTCCTCCGAGGGATTGTTACGTCTTCTTCGTCGTCACTGCTGTGAAGGAGGTCCTCGGGCGCGGTAGTTCCCTTGCCATTCCGCGTCGCTCGGGCCGTCGAGGCCCTGTGGCGCAGACTCTTGGGCATGGTTCCCGACGCCGCTCGTGGGCGCACGCCTCCTTCGTCGTCGCTCGAATCGACGTCAAATCGGCTGCGGAAAGCGGTTGATGAACGCCGCACCACGTCCTCCTCGTCGCTGGAATCGTCGAACCTGCTCTTCTTGTGCTTCTCGGCCGCTTTCTTGCCTGACCGCCGACCGAAGGTGGGAACCCGCATGCGATGTCCGCTCTCGTCGCTCGCGTCGCCGCGCAAGGTCGAACGCATGCCCATCCGATGCCCACCCGCGCCAGGTGGTGGCGAGGCCGGTGGAGATATGGAGCGGAGGCTGAACCGAGAGCTCCTCTGCGCGTCGACACCTCGCTCGGGGGACGCCGTCCGCATGGATCGGCGAAAGCCAAGACCCTGCCGTTGACGTTGGGCCCGCGCACGTTTGAAACTGCTTTCGCTCGAATCCGACCCCCGACGGCGCAGGGAAGGCCGCATGGCGGCCCCCGTGCCGGCGGCCAAGGCGGCGCTCGAAGCCGGGGTGTCAAGTGAAATTTGTCTCTTGTGCTTGATGGATGTGTCGCGAGACACCGGAGCCTGCGGGACGCTCACAGGCCGTGGCGCTTTCGCTGTCGAAGCCTTTTTCGCCCCGGCCTCGCCTCTCATCGACGTCCTGAGCCCACCACCGGCGTGGCCATTCGTTTGCTCTTGTAACTCGACAGCAGCCCGTAAAGTCTTGCGCATGTGCGATGGCGGTTCGTCGGGACTATCGGGTACTTTCGTCCCAGGAGCAATCTGGTACATCCGTCGAGGGCCAACTGCCGCCGGCTTGCGTTCGGTCTGCTGCTGTGTCCCGGACACGGACCCCTGGTCTCCTTCCTTTTCAGTGGCCCTTGTCCTCGCTTGGTCAACTGCCTTGTGATCTGCTTGAGATGCCGGATCCCCCAGCGCATCGCCCAGCGCCTCCTGTTCAAGCTGCTTGCGCTTTTCGCTTGACAAGCTCCTCCAATACGCCTTGGCCTTTTCCCAATCCTCATCAGTCGTCGGGGTTTCCAAAGGCTCGGGGACAGGAGTGCGAGGCCCTGGGGATTTGGGTAGAAGCTCCGATCTTGCGGAAGCTATTTCGTCTCTAGGCGCCTCTTTGTTGGACGGGGATATTGCGAGCGCTTCTTCAAAGAGCTTCCGAGAGACCTTCTCTGATGAGACTGGCGTAGTCACGATGGCATCCAGTGACATGAAACCTCCCTCATCGACATCCGAGAGATCTTCGTAGGCATCACTATATATACTGTCGTTCGACGAGTTGTGTTCGGAGTCGGAGTCGGAGTCGGAGTCCGGGTCAGCCTTCTTCGTGATGGTTGCGAATGAGACGTGAGGCCCCGTGTTGGAGGCAACGACATGGTTTGGTTGATTGGGTCCTGGATGAATGCCGTTGGGCGCCTTCGCGTTCGTGTTCGGGTTCGAGGCATTCCTCTGTGCGTCGTCTTGGGGAAAGCTGCCGGGTACTTCGAAATAGCCGGCTGGGTCCCGATGTTTGGTCTCGTCCCCGTCAGACCCCTCTGCTGCCGCTACTACTCCAGGACTGGGCTCGATGATTGCAATAGAGGGAATGCTCGGGCGTGATTGTTGCCGGCCTTCGTGTCCATGATGGACGATGGGTTGAAGCGACGGTTTCGCTGATCCGCGGGGGCCATGCACATCTCTCGACAAATCTGCATCCTTTTTGCCCTGCTCCGGCAAAGACGTCAGGTTGGATTCGTGGGGAACTTCCTGAATGGGCGTTAAGGCAGGTACTTGGGCCGCATGGTTTTCGATGCCTGGCTCGGATTCGTCTTGCGACTCGCTATCCAATTCGTCTTCCGTAGAGCTGGCGGAGTAGTATCCGTTGCCCTCGAGCGACGTGACAACGGGCGGCAACGGATCTTGGCACTTGGACTGGCTGGGTTCGTTCCTCCTCGACGACACATGCTCCTGTTGCAAGACCGAGCCGATGTTATAGTCGCTGGATTGGCCGGTGGGTTCTTCTACATCCTCATGATCGGAAGAAGGATGAAGCATCGTTGTCATCCCCGAGCCAGAGCCCGGGGACGAGTGTCCTGGAGCATGAGGTCGCACAAGAGGACGCTCCTCCCCTGTGTCCCGATGCTTCTTGTCCCTTATGCTTCCAAACGACGGCAGCGCTGGTCGGGGCTTCATGATCTCGTCATCGTCGAGGATTGGGACCGCGTTGGCATCCATCGTCCTGGGCCTGCTGCTGGTCCAGGACCACCGATTCGCTTGTTGCGGACTGCGGGCCACGGGAGAATGATCGGCACGTGTCTCCGAGCCCTCTTCACCAATTATTTGAGTATTCTCGTCGTTGAAGCTGACTCGGACGCTCTTTTTGCGTGACATGGGCTGATCTTCGAATCTGTTTGCCACGTCCGCGCTCATCTCGGAGCCCTCGTCTGACGGAGAGGCGCCTCGGGAGGGGCTCGTTGAGTTCTTCATGGCGGATTTCCGGGGTGACACAGATCTCGGAGGAGGCTCGTGTTTCACCACGAGCTGGTCGTTCGTCAACGAAAAACGAGCGTTTCGAACGGGGCTGATGGAGCCGGGTCTGGCACAGCGGCGATCAACTGAGGCTACTCGGGCCAGGGGAGGAGACGATTTCACTGGGACCGAATCAACGGCTTCGGAAGCAGAAACGACACCGGCAGGTGCTAGTGGAGCTGATGGTGTTACGTGCCCCTCCTCGACCTCCTTTTCTTCCAGATTCAGATTCCCCTTGGACGTAGTCGGTTCTTCGACCTGGACAGGGACAGCGCAAGGGGGCTTCTCCGCGTGAGATAGTGGCTCAGGGTCCTGTTTGTGGCTTATCGGGGCTGGCTGCGACGAGGCCGTTGGGCCGGACGATGACAGGTGGTTAGGTTGTGTTTCTTGCGGCCTTGCTTCCCCGTTTATTGGCTTTTCTTCAGCAGGGGCCTTAGGTGCCGATACGCTGCCGTTCTCAAGCGAAGGGGGATGTGGCCGAGATGAATCCTGCGGCTCGGCAGAGGACGAGGGGAGTGGTTGATTCGACGGCGGTGTTGCAGGTTCGACGAGGGTTCCTGATGTCCTGGCCACGGTCCCTTTCGAAAGATGCGATCCGCTCCGTGATAGACTCGATTGGCTCTTATGTCTTTTGACCGGCTTTTCCGAGGCGGCGCGGACGGACATCTCCATCGCCCGCAAGTCTGGCCTGGGCACCATTCTTCTGGAATTCGGGTCGTACACCAGACCCTGATCCGGGGCAGCCGAGGACGAGGATTGGCGCGAGGCGACCGAGTTGCTCCGACGGGAGGAAACGGATTGCTGGTCTTGTGTTACTGACGGATTTCTCTCGGCGACGACGGGTGACGCAGGCGGTGGTGTTCCGACCTGCGTACCTCGGGGGTAGGAGAAGTTGATAGGAGAGGTTGGGCTTACGGCTCCGGAGCGGGATTCCGCTGCTGGCAGTTGCTGCTGGGCTTGTTGCAGGGCCGCGTTCGATCTTCTCACGTTGGCCAGATCGCCTTCGCTAGCAGCGCCAAACCACGAACCTCCTCCTCCTCCTCCAGTCGCCCCCCCTTCGCCATTGTTTGATTTCTGGCTGGCGACGTGGAAAGGCTGTGTATGCAAGTTCGGAGGCGGCGCCTTACGACGAGTGCCCGCGGCAGCAGAGGCGGTACGCATGTTGTCGGGGATTGAAGGTACGGGCGGCGCGTCGGGGGCGACGGGAGTAGCGGGCGAAGAGGTCCTGTGAGGAGAGGGCGAAGGCGAGCGAAAGGTGCGGCCGGACATGGAGCTCTGGCTGGGTGATCGGTGTAGGTCGGCGGGCCTGGTGTCGGGGTAGCTGTGTTGGGACGACACGGAGGCGCTTCTCCTCATGGTCCTCCTGGTCTGGACATCGGCGACATTGGTTGGTGTTATCGGTCTGGAACGTAGGGCGGCGGCTGCTGCGGCGGATGAAAGGGACGACATGGAATCGCGACGTCCAAAGGCAGCGGCAGCAGCCGTCGCAGCACTCGCGTTCACGGTAGCAGCAGTCAACGGCTGTGCGGTAGTAAGATTAGCCATCATTGCGATTTTCTTCTTTTTTCTTCTTCTTTTTGCCCAACGGGGCGAGGGCCCAAAGTGTCAATGACGGCATACCTGAGCTGGTTGCCGCTTCTTCCTTCTCGTGCTCCCAAACATGACGACGTTCCGTTCCTGGAGATTTGTTCCCAATTAAAGAGCCTTGAATCCGTGTACCCAAATCAAAGCCTCCAATGTCGTGTTCGCGGCCCGTCGAAGCGGCTCTTCTGCACTGGACGAGACGAATTACAACCGAGGCAAAGACGCGAGTCCCGGCATGACGCTGATAACGACGACGATGACAATGTTGATGTTGATGACGATGTAGTTGCAGTTCCGTATTGGACAGGCGAAAAGGTGAGTAAGGTAGTAGTTGTAGATTATGGGAATTAATCCGTAGAAAGGAACGAACGTGGCTTATGTCGTAGGTATTGAAGACTTTTGTTTCCTGGAAAAGGTGGGCTGACGAGCGACCGTTGAAAGAAGAAAGGAAATAGGAAGGATGGATTTGGATTTAGGGACGGAAACGAAAACGCGAGTGAAAAGTGAATGACGAGATCAGGTTTTCCCATAGAGAGTTTTTTTGGGGGAAATGGGATTGGGAACGTGGAGGTAGGAGGAGTGTAGGGAATTTGGGAATACCAAGCGAATGACCGCGTTCAGTAAGGTAACCAGCTACCTATAGGTACCTCCTAGCTCGTCGGATTGGGTTGATTTTTGTTCGAGGTACTCCGTACCAGGTACTTACTCAATACTTTGTACCTCGCGGGTGGGTGTGCTGCATGAATCGCGGATGTCAGCTGGCAAAGTTCATATGAGCCCCACATCCAGCTCCCTCGTCTCGTTGATTTGCCGAAATCAGAGACACAGTAAGAAACAAACGATACCTCCACGTCGGACGCCTTGGAGTATGGATACCTACCTGACTAAAACAGACGGGCCCCCCACACGAATGACAATTGGTGCTGAGCCACGTCACGTCGCTTTAGGAGATTTTAAGGGACTCGAGGGAAATCTAAGGGATCGTACCCCTTCTATATTAATCCTCCTTTTTCCTTTTTTCTTTTTTTCTTCTTCCTTATTTAATTCTCCAACGTCAACGCTGACCTGGTCTGATTACAACAATGATGTGGGGTGTGCCTTCTCACCATACTCAAGCTCTAGCGTCCAGTAGCTGCCTCGTCCCCTACAGTAGGTAGCCCTGCAGTAGCCCCCAAGGATAACGCTGGTTTCTGTCCGGCTCACTACTTTACGTCATTGCCTCTAGCACCGAGAGCCAGTACGAAGTAGGTGTCCCATGTGCGGTAACATATTATACCATTTGGAGAACAAAAGGCTGCGAAGCTAGCCCATAGCACGAAAGTCTACGGAGTACAGAGTGCGGAGTACGGAGTACGGAGGGCGGATTGCCTTCAGGTAGGGGAGTGGATTGTTATTTTAAGCACAACTCGTGTGCCAGCACGTACCGAGCAATGGCTGCTACCAGAAAAAGAGACTTTCGTCAGGCGAAGGCTCGTGGTCGCCACACGGTTCCATGTACTAAATCTGTCCAGCAGCGAAAGCCAAGCCAGGTCAACCTCATGGTCTCGCCTGTCCCGTATCCAACACCATCCAACAAATATGAATCAGCCGGTTGACCCCTGCCAATGCTGTCCAGTCCGTCACAGTGCCCGTGTCATCAATGCGCTTCGTACGAGGCCACGCCTTGACAATGGAACGGAAAAGTCGGAAAGAAGAAAAAGGACAACGCCGGGAGCTTCTTCGCCGCTTGCCAAACGAGATCCTCGCCGTTTTGAGATGAGAGGTAGCTGTTGCCCAATGAACAACAAGTCCCGCCCATTGCTCTCCCTTGCCAGAGATGCCAAAAGGTGACCCGCTGCCAGAGAATGGCCCGACCCCGCGGGTCTTGTTGATTAACAATGATTATATCTTTGTGGCTGTTTTGTTTGGTAAATGCGTGTCGCTGTAAATATGGGTCGAATTCTCGCCGAAAGCGAGACGAGAATCATTTTGGCATATACCCAGTCATCTTTTCCGGACCCGTCGTTCTGTTTCCGAGCAAAAGATTCGCTGAAGAGGGGTGTAAAAAAAATTATTACCAAGGTAGAGAAAGTACCGGAGAAGCAGTGGCCAAAGGTGGACGATGACCATGACCATGACAACAAATCGCGGGCCGATCAGGACCGAGGTAGAGAAAATGGAGGGGGAAGAGAAAGGAAAACAAAAGAGAAAAAATGAGCAAAGAGCGGAAAAGAATGACGGCGGCTCTTGACGGTGACCCTCGCACCCGACACAAATCAAGGCCTGCTGTCCAGGCTACACGAAGTGTCAAGTTGCGACACCGCCCGTGGTTGTTGTGTGTCGAAGTGGATCGCCGGAGGGAGGGTATTGGTGATGTTTTAAATCGGGCCCCGTTCGGTCTCGATCTCGTTCGCCCTCAGACTTCCCGGCTTCCTTGACGTCGCGTTCAGGGCCAACATCGTCCGGACCCGGATCATCAGAAAGAAGCATAGGGGGATCTTCTAGAGAGTAGTTATCGAAATCGTCCTCCGGAGGATGCGGGTATTCTTCGTCCGTGGTGTTGGACTGGCCAGCGCTGGTGGAATCCATGTTGTGCGAATGTGCATGTGCGGCGGAGTGCGAGTCTTGCGTCGACTTGGGCGGCGACTTGGGAGCCTTTTTAGCCTTCCTGCTCTTGGCCTTGGCCTTCTCCAACAATCGCTTCCTCTCCTCCTCCTGTCGTCGGACTTTCTGGTCCTTGAGCTCGTATTGCCGAATAAGCGCGTAGGGGGGGACGCCAAAAATTCTTTCGTATTCGCAGAATTCACAAATCCAGACATCCTCCGGCCGCGGCGCATGATTAGTCAGTTTCTCGTATGCCTCCTGGCGCCGTCGCGCCGCCGCCATTTGGAGCTCTTTCTCCCCGCGGCGCCGATTTTTCTTCTTCTTTCCCGATGCCCTGGGATTCGGAAGCACCCTGCTGCTTCCACCGGACACTCCGGCCGGATCGACTCCCGTCTGCGTTGCCATCGATGCGTGCTTACTTTTGCTCATCCCCGCGTACCCAGAGAGCGATAGCAATGAGTGTACACCCGGGTCCGTACCAGGCCACTGCGTACCAGGGACTTGGGAATCGCATGTAAAGGTGAACTGGGCTGATGTCGGCCTTGGCTTGGCCGTGTGGGACGGGGGTTGATGCAGCAAACTGACGTTTTCCTGGCCAGCACTGCCCGACAACTTCTCGGCCTTGGCAATAGCGCTGGATATAATCCCTGAACTCTCGTCTTGGAGAACAAATATCAGGTTAGCAATAGAGCTATCGTATGCTTGGAGTGAGTGTGATGTGGAAGGATAAGCATGAATCTGCTGACGACGGCAAATGCCATGATAGTGCCCTTTGCTGCATGAAGAAAAGGAGGACAAGGAAAAAGAACAGAAAAAGACGAGGAGAAAGAAAGGAAAAACAAAAGCAAACGCAAAAGCAAAAGCAAAAGCAAAAGAAAGCGGCACGGAAATGAAAAGAAAACCTTTATGCAAGGGAAACATCGTGGAGCAGGCCCGTTGCTGTCTGCACGAATACTCCTGCTGCGAATGGCTTCTGGAAAGGAAAAGCAGAAAAGGCTACGACTCGCATCACACCAAGTGATCGTCACAGTAACAGAAATACCCGGCATGGTATGTTCAAAAGAGCAGACAGAAGACGGCAAGCAGAAAGCAATAACGACTTGTGGGGACTTACTTGGGCTACCCGGCCACTGAGGAGGCCGGGGCTTGACTCCTCGCCCGACCCAGCTGTTGGCAGCGTCGGACAGAGCTCTCAAGGGGCTCCGCCCGTTCCTGGACCGGCCGAACCTCCCTCTTCCCGGTCCAGAAATGCCCTGGCTGTTCGAAACGAAGGTACCCGTTCCATAATAGGAAGGGGAGGCCATGCCGGACAAGTCAGCATCGTTCGAGGGAGGAGTGCTCCCCGATACGCCAATAGAGTTACCCTCTGCCAGGGAGTGAGTGCCATTTAAGGACGAGTCGCCCGCCGTCGGTATCTTGCGCTTCTTCTTGTTATTCGTGTTCTCGAACGAGTCGTAGCCATCGGCCGACGACGCTGTAGAAGGTGGCGGCTGCGGCGTGTGGTTCTTGGATTGACCGGGTTTGGGACCTTGGCCAGTGGCGGCGGCAGAGGCAGAGGCAGAGGCAGAGGCAGAGGCGGCGGCTCGGTTCAGGATCTCGGGATGTGATCGGCGCACAACCTTGCTGTTGGAAAATCGTTTCGACTCATCCTCGTCGCTCTCTCCGCCCTCCGCGCTGCCCCCGGGACCATCCTCGTATCCGGAGTCTCGAACCACTGTATAATTCTTGCCCAACGTCGGCGAAGGCTCCTCGCGAATGACTCCAGGATACAGAAATAACGGGCTCGAGTTCTGATTTGAAGGCGGGTACTCGATCGAATCCGCAGCCTCGGGGGACAGTCGTTCTCGGAGCCTCCGCTTGGGTAACGGTCGGATGGGGCGGTGCTGGAACAGTGAAGACAGGGCTTCCGGTGACATACTTCTATCGTGTTCAGGACCTAATGTTGGATGAAAAAAGAAGAAAAAAATCAGCGAGTGAGCTTACGGGCGTACTACAAGGCTGACCAAGAGGGCAACGCCATCCCTTAGTCCTAGCTATTACCCTACTTTGAAATGTAGGGTAGTGGCTAAGCCTGTAGGGAGAGCAGCAACCAACGAGAAGCAAGGGACTGCTCGGAGAAGACACGTCGGCAGGAAGAGGGTCGTACCCATCATCTTCTTCCGAATGATTTCAGTGGTATCGCCAAGTCTATCCACTCCCCACCAAGCTCGAACAGGGCCAAACGAAGGAAGGAGAAACGAAGTCTCCCTTTGCAAAACAAAGTTGACGTATCCGAAATGAGGCAGAGATATACCGTCCTGAAGTTCGAGGGCACGAGGAGACGAAAATATATCGATGGCTTCGCTGAGGTGACGAGATGATCCAGACTGGCGAGCAGTTAGCAGCCGGTTACCAAGTAAAAAGAAGCTCCGAGTCCGACTGTGATCCCCAGGCCGCTCCGCTGGATATGCATCTCTGTATTCCAATCGAAGGGGAGCAGGGTAAGGTGCAGGTCACAAATCCCACGACCCCTGCGGACATCGTAGGTAGGAAGAGGCCAGGATGGCTCATAGACCACGGCATGGTTGGGCAGCCAGAATGGAGGAGAAGGCGAACGCCCAGCATACCTTTTTGTTCGAGATGAGTACATCCAGATGGGTAGAAAAGCTAACAAACAGATGTATTGGCGGCCAAAAGAGCAAGAACCACAAGCAAGACGTCCTGTTCGTGTTGCGGGATGATGTTTAGACCTTTGATTGCTAATGACAGCGGAACAATTCCATGACAATATGCTTGAATGTGCGATTAGGGGGCGGCAAGGGTCACCGGTCCGTATTATCTAAGCTCCGGGAGGGAGAGGGGCTACAGTCATTTTAGGACTCTTTAAAGAGATAGGGGAGGCAAACGAGTCTCAATTGATTGCATTTACTGCTTTGATAAATTGAATAATTGGATACGTGCACTCATTGAGTCATAACGGCTCAATTGACTTCGAGATGGTGTCTTTCTTCTCTCTTCGTGGACCAACTTCATTAACCCTTGACATCACATCACCGCAATGTTACCCAGTGTAGATCAAAGGCTTCCCAAGCAGGCCATCTTGGGAAAGAATTCATACAAATAAGGCACACACATAAGCGTTATGATGAAGTTCCTTTCAAGAGTCGAACGTTAAATCAAGCTACCCCGCCGAGGTACTACCTCCAAAACAAATGCAGATGGCTCTCGAAGCGGTACGGAAGAGCTCAGCTGGCTGTGAGCGAGTTAATACCGTCTTTTCTCCAATGAGTGTGCTTGACAAGTCTCTAGTACAGACTATGCACAAAACTAAGGTACCTGTACCTGTAGTTTACTCGAACCTGGCCTACATTGTCGACGGAGTACTCCGAACCAACGATACCAGCCCCGCAGAATACCTGCTGAATGCATGTACGAAGTACATATTCGCGGACTGTGCGGAGCTAAGTACTTCGTGGTTAATGGTACGTACATTGCCATTATAGCTTGTACCTCTTAACCAGGAATGGCGATTGATGGTGGGCGCGGACTCGTCTGCCACAAAGCAGCGACCAAAGGAGCTGGAACCTCCCCAAGACCCGGCCCTGTCGAATCCCTCCGCAACTTTCTCCCACGAACCGCCTCTACTCTTTGCTCCTCACACCATTCTTCGGCCTTGCGCATTACCTTGCGGTATGCCCTATTATTTCTTCACCTCAATGTCAGGCATGCGAACAGCTCACTCCCGTTTACGACTTTCTCGGAACACGCGAGCCCTTCTTTCAATCTAGCTTGCCCCAGTCGCACGGCAATTCTTCCACCCTCACCACCCTCACCACCCTCACAACCCTCACAACCCTCACAACTGCCCACAAACACCAGACAAGGTTGGCTTCTCCTATTCATGTTTCCTGCCACGTTGGGGTCTTGTGATTACCTGAGTGGCCGGTTTTCTCTTTCGTTTTCTAACCTCCACGCTCCTGTCTTCTTGTTCAGGCCCTCCTACCTCCCACGCATCTGCGACTCGATTTCCTCAATCTGCCTCCATGGCACCCTCGTCTCCTCGGCGTTCCTCCAGGGCACGAGGAAACACCATAACCCAATCTCAGCCTTCTTCCTCTTCTACCTCGAGCATCTCAGGCCGAGCGGATAGGAACACGAGGTCGGTGCACAAGAACACCTCATCCAAGTCGACACCGACCGCTTCGCTTTCTTCCGAGCCTCTTGAAGATCTTGAAGAGACTGTCCTCACCCGCCGCCGGACGCGAGGACAAGAAGAGATGCGCGACAAAGTAATAAGAGTCGACCCTTACGAAATGACAAATGACGGAGACGAGATACAGGAGGACGATGAGTCGGTCCGCTGCGTCTGCGGTTTCGACGAATACCCCGGCCCCCCGCCATTCGACGAGGATACAACGCATGGGAAGCACAACCCGGAGGCGGATTTTTTTGCCAGCATTGAGCTCTCAGACGAAGTGTCTGGGCTTTTTGTGCAATGCGACATTTGCAAAGTCTGGCAGCACGGCGCCTGCGTCGGCATTTTCACCGAGGAGAGCTCGCCTGATGAATACTTTTGCGAGAAGTGTCGAAAGGACCTACACAAGATCCACACTGCAAACAATGGGTACGTTTGCTCTTCTTTGCCTTGCTTTATTTTTATTTGGCTTTGTTTTCAAAAAAAAAAAAAAATGTTTCGTTGTCTGTTTTGTCTGGGTTTGTCCAAACGTTGCCGTCTCCATCCGTGTGGGCGACCCAATGACCGTAGAAAACGGGCGGCGACATCGTCTTTCTATGCTTCTGCTTCGGGACGTCTTCCCTGTTTCCCTGATTCCTTGATCCAAATTCTTACGATGGCCTTTCTTGATCAGACAACGCTACTCCAATTATCTTCCCCTCGGCCGCCCATCGCGTACGACTTCTCGAGCCACCTCCAAGGACAGTGTTCGGTCACCCAAAGAAGCGTCAACCAAGAGCGGGCGTGCCTCTTCCGCCACGCAAACCTCGAAACGGCGATCGACAATGAATAGCCGGGACGCGGCATACGATGAAGACGACCAATTGCGACGTGCAATTGAAGCTAGCAAAGAGGATGCCCCCCTCGAGCCGACAGACGCGGCTTCAAGGAGACCGAAGCGCGGCCGTAGCGATAGTGAAGAGTGAGTGGGCTGCAGCAACCCTGCCCATTCGTTGTATACGCCGCCACTGATCCTGTTTTGTTGCAGAAATCAAACAAACCTAAAACGACAACGGACGACCTCCTCGGCCTCACCTCCTCCGGAAAAGTCGGTGGCAGTTGAAGACGGGTCTGAGGATGAAGAAGTCGACCGAATCGGCACCGGATCCAAGAAGTCACGCAACGGTCGTGATCCGAAACAAAAGTCGGAACGCGAAGACCGAGAGCGACAGCGTACCGAGAGCACTACCAAGAAGAAAGGCCGGTCGGACCGGAGGCAAGCTGAGGGTGTGCCCGACAGCGTTCCTGTTAAGGACTCCAAGAAGACTCCTTCGGGCGCAGATTCCGAGCCTTCTGAAGAATTGTCTTTAGTTGCGCCTCGGCCAGCAGCGAAAGCGAGCACAGATCCTCCGCAACCAATTCCTACCTCTGCTCCCTCTACCACTGAAGACGATCCTCCTACGACTGCGACTGCGACTGCGACTGCGACTGCGACTGCGACTACGACTGCGTCTGCCACTGCCACTGCCACTGCCACTGCCACCTCGCCACAACTACAACCACCACCTCCCCCTCCTCCTCCTCCTCCCCCCCCTGCCCCTTCTGCTTCTGCTCCTCCTGCTCCTCCCGCAGACCCCGTACCATCCCCTGTGCCGACACCAGAACCAACTCCCACCATTCCGCCCAGCACGGGAGGCACCCATAAGAAGTCAAGCCGAAATCTGAAGCGTGGCAAAGGCCGGAACCAATACACTCGTGACCGCGAGGACATGGATCATCCTCAATCGCCTGCGAGGTCCATGTCGAGGGATACGACTCGGCCGGCCGATGACCATCAGCCCAGCGGACACTCCAAAACGTCGTCGGCGGCGGAGCACAGTAAGCACGGCGGGAAGGGCAAGGGAGGGGTACACGGCAAAATGTCCATGACCGACATGAAGCGACGTGTGGCGGCTTTCCTCGACTTCATCTCCAAGACGCAAATTGAAATGGCGGGCGAGTCGACGTCCGGGTCAAGAGGGACCCCGAACAGCTCGGAACAACCGAGCCCACGCGATCCTGAACCGAGCGGGCCGAGTGTGGACACCGACGTCAACGGGAAGCCTGAAGAAGGGACCAAAGACGCGGTCAAGGGAGTGTCCACAGACGACGCAGCACCCCCCAAATCGACAAAGTTCCAGGACCTTAGCTGTGTGGAGATGATGGATGCCCTGACTCGGGATTTGTTGAAATGGCAGAAACATTATGCAAGCTAGACGGCAGGGGCGTTGGATGGCTTTTAATGTATGATAGGGGGCGAACAGGGCTTCATTGGAGGTTTATGGAACAGGCATGGGATGGGAATTTTGTTTCTTCTCTTGATTTCTTTGTCATGGCGTTATGCTTCAAGGCTTTTTTTCCTTCTCGGATGCTTTTCTGCCTCACTAGATGGATCTATGACAAGTAGGTCGAGTCGTTGCCACGGATAGGCTTGCAGAACATGTGGGATTTTCTTATGTGTCATTCAAACTTTGAAGACATGGGTATCTTCTTTTTATTTTAAAAAAAGAAGAAGGATTGCGATATTCAGAGATGTGTATATCAGTCGGAGATAGTCGGCACGATGACACTGCCTTCTACTATAGCGTACAGCTTCCAGCTTCATGGCGACTCGAGTACAAGTACAGAGAATGGTATATGTATACATGTATGCCATTTCAGAACAACAATTCATTCCTCCCACATCAACCAGCTTTTTGCTTTTTCTGCGACCTCTCCTTCCTCAATTCCTTTTCTCGTTTCCTGGCCTGGCTAAGGCTGACGGCGCCGCCACTCTCCCGGGCCTGCTCCCTCTCACGGAAGGTCTCGTCGCTGACATCGTCGAGGACGAACTTGCCAAGGTTGCCCATCCGCCACTGTTGGACAGCCCAGGTAGCGGCGGCGTCCTCGTCGACGACGCCGCCAGCCTTGAGCTTCCCCGTGCGGCGCGCGACGCCGGCGAGCAGGTCGGCGATGTCGTTGGTGGGGTCGCAGAAGCGGGCGTACAGGGCCGGGTCGACGAGATTCATGCGGTAGAGGAGGTAGTCGGCCAGGATGTGGGTGGGGATGTGTTCGTCCTTGACGGAGCCGACGAGGGCGAGCTTGACCATGTCCTCGGCGCGCTCGACGTACGGCATGAAGACGCCCGGGGTGTCGAGGACGAAAACGCCTTCGCCGAGGGAGTCGTCTCGGTTTCCGGCTTCGGGGTCGTTGGGGTGGTTGGGGCCGTTGGGGTGGTTGGGGTCGCGACGACGGCGGGGGCCGCGGCCGTCGAGGATGCGGACGGGGGTGGAGAGTTTGCGGGTGATCCCCGGCTGGGCGCCGACGCGGGCGACGGAGGTCTTGGAGCGGGCGTTGTGCATGCCGTGGGATCGCAGGCGGTTGAGGAGGGTGCTCTTGCCTACGTTGGGCATGCCGACGACGAGGGCTCGGAGGCCGGTCAGCGAGTCGGCTGTGCGGGCGACGGAGCGGATCTCGGAGAGGAGGGCCCTCGTGGTTTCGGGTTTATCTTTGCGCCAGAAAACGGCCGGATGGCGGTGGCCGGTTATGACGCCGGAGGGAGAAGAGAAGTCATTGGAGGCGTGGAGGCGGCGCAGGGCGCGATCGGCGGCGGGGGTATCGGTGCCGAGGTCGGAATGGGTGTAGACGACTATGCGATGGCGGCCGGCGATGGCGCGGTCGAGGTGGTGGTTCCAGCTCGTCAGTGGTACGCGGTAGTCGCGGCACTCGACGACGAGGCCAACGTTGGAGAGGCGCTTGGAGATTTCGCGTAATCCGGCATGGTGGTGGCCGAGATAGTAGGACCGGGGGATGGATTCGGAGAGAGGAAAGGTGAGACGTGGGAAGAAGTGGGCGGCGGCGGCGCCTGTCATGATGGTTCAAGGCAACAATAGGTCACCAGATGTAAGTATCATGCTACCTTGGATCTTCTTCCATTGTTTCTATGTGGATGGGCTTGCCAGGAAGGAGATTGGCCGGCAGGCTGTGATGATGCTCGGGGATGTGTGGTTGTACACATGAGGGAGTGGTGTTGTGTGGGTTTTGAAAGAAATGTTCAGTTCTCACAGGCACGCGGCGGCGACGCGGTATAGGAAGAAATTGACTGGTCCTGATTGGTTTCTCAGATCGATTCTTATCAGCTGTGCCGATAAGAAGTGAAGATGACGTCAGGCATTGGAAGCGGTACGTACCTATCAAGATGAGGTAGCTGTTGCACGAATAAGGCACGCATACACCGAAGTATCCCGTACCTGGTACCGGACGTGCATTTTATCCAATTAATAGCAAGGGAATTGGGCTTGCGGTTCGGTTAGAGGAATAACAAACACCCCCAGAATACAATATTCTGCTTTATTCCATCTAGACCCTTATTTTCGACGATGAAAACAAGGGTTTTACGCAGACAGGCCGTTTATGGTGGAGCCAGCGGTCCACATTCTAGAACCTCGTAGCGGCCCCGGCCCCGGGCTGTCTCCACTTCATTTTTTTCTACACTCTCACCGTCGTCACCGTCTGAGAACTTTGCCCCCCCGATTCCCATCCCAATAACACCAACCATCCCAGCTTCTACACGTACTTTATATAATGTTTCTCTTAATTTCCAGGTACCTGTAATCTGATATCGTCGACGTTAAAGTCACAGAATATTATCCTTAACCGTGGCTACTCGTACAACAGTCCAAAAAGTCATCATGTCGTCGCTTGTCGCCAAATCCGTATCACACAAAGCTTCATAAGGGAGAAAGAAGACTCCTCTGGGACACTCGCTCGACTGGTTTTAATATGGCCCGCCGTGGTCCTAAGCCAAGGGCCCATCACGGCCATGATGAGATTGCACCCGTCGATGATGATCCGGAACGTCGGCCTGCGGATGCAGGTTCGGGGCCTGCCCGCCGAGGAGTCCGGAATAGGAGCAGAGTGGTGTCCTATTTCGCCAAAGGTGGCAAGTTACGCCCGTTCCGACTACTCCGGGTTGACGCGCGGAACATCCGGACCCGTTACTTCTCCGACTGGACCGTGTTCAACCAGCTCGTCGTCGCCAGTACCGTTTATGTCTTCTTCACGAACCTATTGCCCGGCATCACTTTTGCTGGGGACCTCTATGCCCTGACTGGCGAATCCTGGGGTACCATCGAGGTAGTCTTCAGTACGGGTCTATGCGGCGTCATTTTTGCCCTGTAAGTGGACGGCCTACGTATCTCGGCTTGACTGGTCCCAGCCTGATCGTTGCTCACTGTTCCTCCAGCTTTTCGGCCCAGCCTCTGACCATCTTGGGCGTCACGGGACCCTTCTCGGTGTTGGCGGAAAACATCTACGCCTTGTGCGAGAAGACTTTCGGGGTCCCCTTCTTACCTGTCATGGCCTGGTCCCTGATCCACGCAGGGTGGATGCACTACCTCCTGGCCATCTTCAACGCCCACGACTGGACCATGCAGTACGTGACCGACTTTGCCGCCGACATCTTCTCCCTTCTCAACAGCGTCATCTACTTCCACAAGGCGGTCCGGGAGCTGCAGCGGACGAAGGGAGTCGTCTCCCTCGCGGCCTTTCTCTATGCCATCATCGGCGCATCGGGGACCTGTCTCCTCGCCGTTTTCTTGTCGACGGCAAATCACTGGAAACCCCTGTTTCACAGATATGTCCGAATGGGGCTGGCAGAATACGCGGCCGCCATCTCCATCGTCTTCTTCGTCGGGATGCCGTACATCGGAGACCTGCGCACGCCGGACCACAACCTTCTCACAGTGCAGAAGGACGTCCGGCCTTCCTCGCCCGGCCGGAGCCACTTCTTCGTCGAGTTTTGGAACATCCCCATCGAGTGGGTGTTCATCGCCATCATCCCCGGATTCATCATCACCGTCCTTTTCTACTTTGACCACGAGATCAGCAGCATCATATGCACGGCGAAGAGGTACGGAGTGCGAAAGCCCGGGGGTTACGCGTGGGATGTCGCGCTGCTGGGGACGACCACCATCCTTTGCGGAATCCTAGGTATCCCCCCGGCAAACGGGCTATTACCTCAGGCTCCCTTACACTCGGAGTCATTGATGCATGCCGTTGTCGAGGATGACCCGGAAGGCGAGCAGGAGCAGGAGCAGGAGCAGGAACGAGGACAAGGACAAGGACAAGGACAACAAGCACAGGAACCGGGCGAGCCGCCGCGCAAGCCCGTCATGCGGGTCTACGAGCAGCGATACTCGCACCTGCTCCAGGCAATCGGTATCCTAGTCTTCGTGACCCCTCCGTTCCAGCACCTCTTAGGCCTGACGCCCACCTCCGTCCTCGCCGGGCTCTTCATGTTCATGGGCTACCAGTCGCTCTCGGTGAACCCCATCCTCGCGAGGATCGGGCACCTCCTGACACCGTGCTCCGACCTGCCACCTCTCCCGCGCGGAGCGACCTGGCTCGGCGTGCACACGTACACCATCACCCAGCTCATCCTCACGGGGGTGGTTTTCGGGGTGACGCTGACGGTGGCGGCGCCGGGGTTCCCCATCATCATCGTCGTGCTCGTGCCGGTGCGGCTTTTTGTGATGAACCGGATTTGGAGCCGCGAGACGCTGCGCCATGTTGATGGATGGGCCACGCGTGAGGGCAAGCCGGAGGACGACTACGACGACCACGACCACGACGGTAACGGGGAAGAAGATGGTCGAGCGGGGGTGTTAGTGGAAGGGGATGGCGCGGGCGGGGAGAAGGGGACAAAGTGGAGGACTTTGCCCGGGGATTTCGCTTAGAACGACGGGGATAATAAGGGGATGAGATGAGAGGAGTTGAGTAGAAATGTCTCATTGCGGAATTTAATTAGCGTAAGGTATGAAAGAAGAAGAGAAAGAACCCCAGTTGTAAATAGATTTCTGCATCCTGGTTCTACATAGCCTCATCTCAACAGCAACTCGTGGTTCGGTTTCACAACCGCGTGCAGGTCAAAAGATAAGGGCTTTTCCCCGGATTTCGGGAGCCGTTCCGTCCATCCCCTTCCTCCTACCCCGCGTCCTAATCGCTAGCTACAGATATATTTGGTCAACTACGGGGGCTAAAGGCGCGCGAAGTGGACAGCGGATGTCGATTCCCGTCTGACATGGTCAGGTGGGCTGTATGCCTAGAACGGCCGACTCAGGGCCGGGTAAAGGGAGAAAGCTCGAGTAGGACTTGTATATTTATTAATTAGTTTCATGAATCCTAGGACAATAATAAGCCGCCCTCTCCCCCGTGGTAGTCGCATCCAGAGAATGAAGTTTGAAGATTATCATCCCCCCCGCCCCTTTTTTCCCCCCATTTTTCTTTTCCCTTTGCAACGGACTCGGTTCTACGCGGGAAGGTCCCTTGGATCCCATTGAAGCTACACTCTTAGATTCCCTGTCCGTTTCTGAAAATGGACTCCGTCAAAGGCAAATATGCCGTTGTAACGGGAGGTGGTTCAGGTGAGTACTCGCCTTTTACGTTTCAGAGCAGGGAGACGGCACTGGGGGATGTAACGTGCTGGCCTGCCCCCCCCCCGGGCCCAAGCTAACGTTGGAACATGCACCAAGGCATTGGCCTGGCTTTCGTCCAACTCCTACTCTCAAAGGGGTGTTCCGTCCTCATAGGCGACCTCAAGCTCCGCGACGAAGCAGCCGAACTGCTGACCCAATACCCCCACCCGCCAACGAAAGACGACAGGCCCTCGGTCCTCTTCCAGGAGACGGACGTGGCGTCGTGGCCACAGCTCCACCGCCTCTGGGACCGCGGGCTCTCGACCTTCCCGCGCATCGACATCCTCTGCCCCGCCGCCGGCATATTCGAACCGGCGTGGAGCAACTTCTGGCAGCCGCCCAAGACGGCCACGAACCCGGACTCGCCCTCGCGCGACCGGCCGACGCCGAGCCGGGGACGTACGCCGTCTTCGACGTGAACCTGACCCACCCGGTGCGCCTCGCCCAGCTGGCGATCGGGTACTGGAGCCAGAGGGAGCAGAGGGAGCAGAGGGAGCAGGGGGAGCAGGGGGAGCAGGGGGAGGGGGGCGGCGGCCGCGGGTGCATCGTCTTCGTGAGCAGCGTGGCGGGCCACACGACGGGGCTGGGGTCGCCGCTCTACTTCGCGAGCAAGAACGGGCTGACGGCGTTCGTGCGCAGCCTCGGCGACCTGCACGGGGCGCTCGGCATCCGGTGCGCCGCGGTGGCGCCCGGGGCGGTCATGACGCCGCTGTGGCTCGACGATCCCGAGAAGGTGGCCTGGCTGGAGAAGGGGCCGGGCGTCTCGGCCAACTCGAGCAATTTCTGCACCGCCGAGGAGATTGCCGAGTCGATGCTCCTTCTCTGCAGGGAGGGCGAGGGGGGCACGATTCTGGAAGTCACGCGTGGTGGGAGCAGAGTCGTGCCGCAGTATAACGCTGAGCCTCCTTCTTCGGTTGGCGTCATGGTGTCGGGGTATTCCGAGGCGATCGCTGAGCTGCGGGCGTCGTTGAAGAAAGGGTTGAAGGTGTAGGAGAGGAAAGAAAAGGGAAGGAAAGGGTAGATATGGAAGTTAGCATGGCACGGCCTCCGACATGACAGCGCACACCATGGACTCTTGGCGCTTTTCCCTGCACCTTGTAGAGTAGCAATGATTTCGGTCGAATTTAAGGGCCGAGTGGCTTGGGCACTTCTGCGAAACGACTTGTTAATATCGCCCAAAACTTTATGGGGTTCACTCAATTCACGACAATTCACGACATTTCAAGAATTTATACAGAAAGTCCGAAGCAGTTTACCTTAAAATCTACCGAAACGTTTGCTTACTCGCAGTACATACGGACGGAGTAATCAGGGCGTATGACCACCAATCGCTGAGGTTCCAGGGGGTTTGTTGGGTGGGGGTGGGGCGGGAGAGCAACGGTGCAACCCCCAGCACGCAGTTTTAGCACGGGGTTGGAGGGAGACCGCTGTACGAAGCACACAAAGTACGAATGCCTGGGTATCTTGCCTTAATTACCTACTCCGCAGTACCTGCTCCGTAAGCGTCCTTCCTCTCCCCTCTACCTTAGACTCCGAAAGCTGTACACGTACGTTGTAAGCGCGCGCTGGTGCTTACTCCGTTTTATTTCTCCGCAGTCAGTCTTATCCGTAAGGTACCTCACTTCATGCCTGATGCGGCGGAGTAATTACACTACACGTACACGGGATGTGCCTGTTCTCCGCTCCGTACGGTATTGAGTTACATGACAGGGCATTGCCCCCATCCGATCCGACTTCCCGTGGCCGGGGGCAGTTTGTAAGTGTACGGTTGATTCATGTCGGTTCTGACGAAGCCCAGGAGCCGGACCGATTGGACATTTTGCTGCCAAGAACCCGACGCGGAGTATGGATGACCAGGTGCATATCGCCGCGATGCGACTACAGTTGTTACTCGCATCATGTACTCAACCCAGGCAGGACAGCAGGAACAGTCAGTGGTGAACCGGGTCGGCGATGGATGAGACAAGACGAAGACAGAGCATGTCGATGGAGAAACGGATTATGGGTATTCGAGTGTGGTTTGGGTAGTTTGTAGTTTGGGTATCCAGGACCAGGCCACTCCTTTTCCAAAAGAAATATCCCAACCTAAAAAATGTAAAGCCGGTGACATGTCATGTATTGATGTAATGCCCATCCATTTGTCCCTATCCAAAATCGTGCGGTTCCCCGCAAAATCAAAGGGGAAAGGAAAGAAAGGCTATAAGACGAAGGGGAAGGGAAGTAAGTGGCTTGTCCCCCGTTACAGTCGTATCGACTCGGGATCAAACCCCGAATATATCATGGGGTCTCCCATACCCATCAGGGCCTCCGGGTTCGGACACGACAGCATGTGCGGCTTGATCGTGCCAAACTCGTCGGACTCCATCGCCATCAGGCCCAAGTCCAGGTAGTCCAGGTCGGGCAGACCATCCGACGACTGTTGCAGCTGCAAGAATTGCTGCGTTGCCGCCAGATTCATCGGAGAAGTCATAGGCTTGGCCGCCGCCGCCGTTGTCGTCCAATGCGGACCGTACGAAGAAGGGATGGCGGCCGCCGACGACGTTTGGCTGCGGAACATGCCGGCGGGGACGTGGGACGGCGACGACACCGAGTCGACGTCAAAGTCGCTGCACCCGCCCGTAAAGCTCCGCGGCGACATGGTCACGGCCGTGTCGTTGCCGCCGCCGCCGAAGAAGACGTGCTTGCGATAGTCCGTCTCGAACTCGGAGTGGTCCATGTCGGTCGAGCTTGCTCTGTCCGAAAGGTTGCAGCTAGATTGCGACTCCGTCGTCTCGGTTTCTCGCTCTTTCTCTTTTTGGTGAGGGTGTTGTTGGTGTTGTGGCTGTTGTTGATGTTGTTGATGTTGCTGCTGCTGCTGCTGCTGCTGCTGCTGCTCCTCCTCCTCGAGCTGGTGTGCTAGTGCCGTCATGCCCGCCTCGTCTTCGGGGAACACCGAATGCGCGGGGAGATCGGCGTCGAACTGCGGCCGTATGCAACCGAGCTTCATGGCAATGTCGTGTACCACGGGCTGGCCCCTGTCGTTCAGTTCCGGCTCGTCCAGGTCCCATGCCTGCTGGCTCCTGACCATGGCGTAGAGCTTGTGCACCGTTGCCACCAGCGCAAACTGCGCATGCTCCAGCACCTCGGCGTAGCCCCTGGGAAGCTGCTTGAACTCCGTCTTCTTGCGTACCCCGGCCGTGCAGACGAGACCATCGTCCTTACACCTCTTGCACGGGAATTCTCCATCGCACTAGAATCGGCAGTGTCAATATGAGAAGAAGAAGACGAAGAAGAAGAAGAAGACGAAGACGAAGAAGAAGAAGAAGAAGAAGAAGAAGAAGAAGAAGAAGAAGAAGAAGAAGAAGAAGAAGAAGAAGAAGAAGAAGAAGAAGAAGAAACCCAAAAAAAAAGAGGGACAGAACAAACCTTGGTCTTCTTCATCCTACACCTCTCACACGCCTTCCATACCCTTTTATGCCGCCCGTCTGACACTCCGTGAGCGACTTGGTCGTGGTGAACCGTAGCGCTGTGTGGGCTGGCTCGTTTGGACGTGTGCCGGTGCGGTTTTATGGACTTTGAGTTTGATGAGGAGCTCTTCCTGGAACCCTGGGACTTCTGCTCCTCCATCGGAGGAGAGGGCAGACCACTGTCCATCTCTTTGAATTTCGTATAATTTGTAGTTAAGCAGACGATGGGGTTTCGGATGCGTATGGGAGAGACTGGTGCATCAAGAGAAAATCCCCCCGGCCGAATTGATGTAAGACGGAGCTCCGATTTTTGTAAAAGAGACAAATGTCGTTGATGATAAGATGGTAATCCCGGGGGGGAAGCGGGGAATGTTATACCGGCAACGATAAGACCAGAGAGAGAAGGGGCTGTGGGGAGACGGGATAAATTGCGGCCGTGTAAGTGGAAGATGCTTTCGTCGGGAGCAGCATGTAAGACGTATTACTCGGTACAACCCAGCAACAGAGCACTAGCCAAAACACCTTACATGGAAGGAAGCCAAGAAGCGACAGGGTAGCTCAGTTGGAGGAGGGGCGGGCAGGGATTTGGAGATGGTGGGAAGGGAAGTCAGCCGGAAGTCAGCCGGAAGTCAGCCAAATAAGTAGTCCTGTCTGTCTGACTTAAGTATGGGCTTGGCCCTGACTCGGCCGATGGGTAGTAATGACGAGTAGAAAGAGGTTCAGAAGCAAAGAAGGGGACTGGGGAAAGAAAGAAAAAGAAAACCAGAGGCGGACATAAGGGGGTATAATAATGTTAGTGATTCGGCCGTGTCCGACTTTTATGACGAAAGTCCCATGTCCTTTTAGAGTTCCAGCCAGACCTAGTCAACAGAACGTTGAACGTTGACCGGTCGGCCGGCCTGTTACCCTCTTTTATGTCCGAAGCGATTTGTTAAACCCAGGAAGAAAAAAAAGAAGAAGAAGAAACGTCTTTCCCGTTTCGGCGTTTCGGTGCCGAGCTAATTACCACGCGGGCTCGATTGGGGTTGTAGTCGCTTGTCACTACAAGGTTCCTTTTGCCGAGAAACGGTCGCAGAAAACCCGCACTTTTATAAGTCCCTTCTTCTGTTTCTTCTTCTTTGCGACGGCCGCAATTTGAAAGGTTCCGTTGAGAGAGTGGGGGCCACTTGTGAAGTGGTTACTAAGCCCGAGTTCCTGGCTGCAGACGAATGAATTTCTATGCATAAGACTTTGCGAGATCTTTGCTCGAGTCGATGCAGTCGAGATTGATCCGTAAAAAGATGAGATGGCGACTCGAGGGTTGTTGGGACGGCATGTGCGAGGTATTATACGAAGTATAACTGAGGTACGAAGGGGAACAACAAACAAGGAGGGGGTTTTTTTTTTCTCTTTGTAAGCACGGGGGACCGCATGCCGTTATTTTCAATCGTTGTAAAACGAAGCCCTGGTCAGAAGATCGCCCAAGGCCGACATGTTTCGGCTCTGACCTGACTGCGGGAATGGGGGGGCCTTTTCGTCTGCTTGTTGACCAGGGGACACCAAACAAACCCCAACCTCATCCACAACTGGAGATGGATCTTATTACAGCATGCCAAGGCCATGATATGGGCAAGGTGAATCCGATGTCTAAGAACACCCGAGGCAAAAGGCATCATCACATATCTGTGCCTTCAAATTGTTTAATTTGATGACGACTATGTTTAAAGTACGTACTCAGACTTGTGAGAATCGGCTCAGGCACCAAGTTCGTCCTGCCATATTCAGCATACCTTCGAGTACAACGTACGATGGGTCGCCTATAAAGGGTCCTCTGATCGATCCCGAATTCGAGGGGCGATCGGGGACTGTGGATTGGTTGGCAGTACGCGTACTACTGTACAACGTAAGGTACCTTTAGGTAGGTACGGTAGGTACTAGACTCTACGTACGATCTACTTAGCCCGGCGGTACGTCTCCCGCGCGGTCTCAAGCCAAGTCCCGATCCAGGCCTTGATGCATATAGGGGACGGTAATCGCGTGGGTACCTCGAGGTACCTCGGGGATTACGATCAGTCCGCCGGTTGGATTGATTTATAAGCTCCGTGGAAGAGAGGGGGCCGAGTTTATTCCTTATTTTAACGGTCAAAGCTTTGTCTCTTTTTGTCTTTCTCTCTCTTTTTCCGGGTTCTTTTCTTCTTTCGACTGATTTCTCGAAAACTTGCTGGACAAGACGAGGTTAAGTCGTGTGGGTGAGGTTTAGCTTGGCCAGACCATGACCATGAAGATTCGGTCCACTACCTAAGGTACTAGGTAACGTCATCGGTCTATGGAAATGACACCGTCTTCGAGTGTCTCGGAAGAGTTTCCGCAAGCCGTTTTGGGTGGTGAGCTTCTTTACAAGGATGATCGACAATGAGCGACGAGCCAGACATTGCGATGTTGTCTGCTGTGTGTGTGTCAACACGTCTGTGCCTTGGCCTGTCCCCCAAGAGCTTGTTGGTGCACGGTACTCCGTCCCGAGGTGCAGTATCACGGAGAACGGCGTTTAGGACGGAGTTAATACCCACCAAACGGTTCATAACCCTGCGTGCAGCGGGGCCTTCAAGGTACGGATACAAGCAAGGTATAATTACCCGTACCTCTCTGTCGTGACCTTGCAAACCATGTCTGCTTGCCGTCGATAACGAAGCTGTGAGATGAAGAGCTTGAAGCCAATGTTACTTGACAAAAACCAGGGAAGAGACGCAAATGTCTATGGAGTACCTACTAATTACAACGTAGATGAATTAGCGCTTCTTCATCAAGCGGGGCCGCTCGGTGAGGTTCGACCCATAATATAAGGCAGCCGGCTACCTTGGTCGGCGTCCAGAATATACCTTAGGTACCTTTTATGAAGGACGAATACAACGTAGTATCCGTAAAACTGCCGAAGCTGGTCCACACAATAAAAACAAGAAGGACGTCAACTTACATGAAACAGTGCTTTATTTCGGGTAGCCCCCGAACTAACGTAGGGATACGATACCTCTCGATTGATAGGAGGGCGCTGTCGGAGGGTTGAGCATCCAAACCGCGGTCAATCGACAATCGGAGGGACCGAAACCTATCGCGCGTAGAAGGACGGACGAAGGTCGGCAAGGCTAAGCCCAGATTCTCAGGGCATCGTCATCGCCACTAGTAGAGTAAGGAAGTCGAGTTACGGTATGTTCCACATTCCCGCCCGTGTAGCCATACGTGTAGAGTTTTGTGCTGGATGGGGTAAGGTGAGGGACCCGGTTGGCCGGGAATAGTCACGGTCTCGGGAATTAGACCACAGGATTCAGGTTGGAGTGTTCGTCGTGTTCGTCGCCCATGCTGAAAACAGTCCCTGCCAAGGAACCTCATCCGATAGACAGAGGCAGCTTAGTAAGGCATATATAATTGCGGCGTGATTAGGTAATATGACAGGAGCTCAGCTCATTTGTCACTTTGTACCTAAGTTACTTTACAGTGTTTCTCAGAATACCTAACGTCTGATGAGAAATTCTCCTCTTGGACATCTGAAGAAAACAAACTGAGGTAATAATCCCGTAATGCGGACTAAACCGGATTCCATTCCGTTCCTGATACAGCATTAGCATTGGCTGAACTGCATTACGCAGTACCGGTACCCCAGCATCGGGTCCACGGAGCTGTCATTCATATACGGATTGTCGATCGAAGGCTTCACAATCTACATAGCAGTCGTACGAATACTTTTTATTGCCTATCATCGGCCACCATCCGCCGCTTCATCTTCATCCAACCGTCTCAACCTGGGGTTACTCACTGTAAAGATCCCGTCCCGGCCCTACAAAGGCAGCCTGCTAGCTGTCAAGCTACTGCCGGTTTCCGTGTCAGCGCGTTAATTTGGAGTGCATCCACCACATGCCAAGCTCCTTGCTAGCCTCTCGCGCCGACTTTATACATGGGCATCGTACGAAAGTAATTACCGACTAGGTTCTTAATTCCGGTCACGAGCTGAGTAGCCCTGTTCCATGTGGACCTATGAGGGCCTACTTAATAGTAACACAACGACATCGCTCTGGCCATGTGGTCGTCGGTCGTCGCTCACGAATTTTGTTGTTCGGACCAGCTAAAGAAACACACGAAGCACAACGTGCCGAGCAGCACGCGGTTCAGTCATGTGAACGACGCGGGACATTCTCTATGGCCTGGCCGATCTGCAGCATGTCTTGAGGAACCAACCCCGAGGTTATCGAAAAAAAGGAAAAACAAAAGAAAAAATTGGGGTTTCCGTATGCTTTAGCTTTCTCCTCGGCCCGCGCACTATTTCTGCCCTCAGAGAAAGACGAGAACGCCATGGCTTGTTTCGAAGAAGCTTTGTCGAACAAATCATGGACTGCGGAGTACGGCAAAACGAACGGCCCGAGTTCGGCGGTGTTGGGGCTTTCGGAGACCCAACGGGCACATATCGGGTTTCATACTTTTTTTTTCTTTTTTTCCCCTTGGATTCATCTACATTCGCATACGTCATTCGGGGGATATCTCGGTGAGCGAATAAATAAGATAGACAAGAAAAGGCCCGCACAAGACATGAATCGGCTCCGCACGGATATGTCTCCGGCCGGCTTTTCCCTAGCACGGGTTTCGATAATACGATACGATACCAGAAGATACTTCCCTACTACCTTTGGGTTTCAGGGGCCCGCTCGTCGTCATTGTCTCCACCCTTCAATTCTGGCACTCGTGGTTTTCCTTCTAAGCAACAAAAAAAAAAAAAAATTCCCGTAATTACCGGATCTATTGGGACTTCGAACGGGGGGTGGGATTTGGCGTCGGTCATCCCCTGATCCGGAACAGAACGGCTCTTGACGGTCCAGCGTATCTACTGTAGATTCCTCTATTTCGTAAGTGGAGGAATCCAATCCATGTCCCCGATGTCCGGCACTCTCGGCCGAGTCCACTTTACAGGCGAGTTAAGTGCCGTGAGCCGGCCGTCACAGACCTCGAGCCTCGATCCCCGTCATTTGTCTCGTACGAGTCGATTCCGCAAAATTTTGTAACGCTTACATCCATACGTGGAGAGTCTGTGATGCGTAGGCACACGAATGATGAGTGCACTTATTACTACACTGTTCAACTACGAAATGAATCTTTCTACTCGTCGAATAACGAAGGCCGGATAGAATGCCGGGTTTTATCCGACATGGGTAATCTTCATTGCCAGCTTTGAGCGACCCGCAGGTTTGCAGCGGTGTCTACCTTACATGGAAAACCTCTAGTGCCCCCGTCCTCTATCTCTAGCTTCAGATGCGCAGCCCATTCCCCTCCATTTGATACAGTAGCTTCTAACGCTTAGCCTACAGCTTGGCATTCCCGCTTTGCTTGTCCTGCTGCAGCCTCACGACGCCCTATTGGGTGTTGAGTTTGTGTCAGTAACGGAGATCATGGCCCTATAAAGAATCGAGTAATGAAAAAAAGAAGAAAGAAAAAAGGGAGGGGGGAAGCAACGCAAAACTCACCTCCTGAACACAAGTCGCCAATAAAGTCCCATCCGCCGCGAAGATGCGCCTCGTCACCAATCCCCGGCCATCCCCCGCCCAAGGCGTCTCCATCTCGGAAAACATCCACTCGTCCACCTTCACCCTCCGCGGCGCGTGGAAGTAGATGGAGTGGTCCAAACTGACCATCATGCCCAACACAGGGTGGCCCTCCTTACCTTCCCCATCCCCATCCCGCGTCGCCTTCAACCGGGGCATCAGCCGATGCACCCTCGCAACGGTGCCAATGAACCCCGCGTCAGAGACGTAAGCCAGCGCATTAAGATGCGCCGCGAGCCCCCCCGCCTCGCTCACCTTCCCCCGGGCGCGTACCCAGCTGCGACAACGGACCTGGTCCTCCTTCTTCCCCGCCGTCCCGTCCTCCTCCTCGGGCCACACCACCTCCGTCCCCGTCGTCTCGAAAGGCCCCGACTCCCCCCACACCGGCTCCCCCGCATCCGCGGCGTCCTGCCCCTGCCCAGCCCCCGGCGGGACCACACCCGGCGGCAGCGCCGGCGCGTGCGTCACGAGCTTCCGCCCGCCGGCGCCCTCGCGCACGAAGCTGATGGTGGCGGTGAAGACGCACCGGCCCTTCTGCCGGGCCTGGACGGTGCGCGTGGCGAAGGAGCGGCCGTCGCGGACCCGCTCGACGTGGAAGAGGAGCGGGATGGCCGCGTCGCCTGCCAGGAGGAAGTAGCAGTGGCAGGAGTGCACGAGGAAGACGCCCTCGGACGAGGAGGAGTCGGTGGGGACCGTGCGTTGGGCGGCGGCGAGGGACTGGGCGATTACTGCGCCGCCGAAGATGCCGCGCGCGCCTGGGGGGAGCCATTGAGGGCGGGCGTTGGTGAAGATGTCCTA